>NC_057801.1:178544825-178675587 GCF_018294505.1 Triticum aestivum
GAGTGCCGCCGCCGCCCCGCCACCAACCCCGCCCCGCCGGAGCCACCTCGTCGAGGTACCGCGCCGACCCGTCACCGCCGTTTTTTTTAAAATCATTCTGTTTTTTTTTGGAAACCCTAGATCGGTTTTTTTAGTTTCGGTTCGCCGGTTTTCTCCGTTCGTTTATTTAACGGACATTCGTCCGTATGTTCATTTAAACGAACGGTTTTCTTCCGTTAGTTACAGATAACGAACGTTCGTTCGTTAGTCTGTTCGTCAGATTTTTTTATCGGATTTATCCGCGATTATTCTTCAGTCGTGATTTCTGATCCGATCTTAGATTCTGTTTTTCTTCGCGCTCGTTAGTCGGAATCAGGTGATTCAAACGCCTAGAGTTTCGTCTCGAGACCCTATTTATGTTTAATCAACTTAAATAAAGTTTTGGTAATGTAAAATTTGACCTTAGTTCAGATTAGTAAACGGATCTTGTTTCTTTTGCCGTTTGAGTTTCGCTGCTCCGTTTGATTTGATTCTTTTTGCAAACCGGAGTTCTTAAGTTGAAATTTCTGGTTAATCTCTTTTATTTGGAGTTTTACTTGTGCATCTTTGTTAGTTGCTTATGTATGTTATTGTTTGTTTGCGATAGAATTCCCGGAATGCGAAGCGTGTTACTACGAGTCTCTAAGATTCACGGATCATCAGCAAGGCAAGTAACACATTGATCATACTCTTTCCATTCCCAGTTTTCATTGCATTAGTTCAATCCTCAAACATTGCATGATTATGATGTCATTAACTTGTGGGTTGGGAAGTAGTTGTTGAGGTAGAACCAATTGCCCTGTTTATTATCAAACGGTTTGGGAATTACTTCTACGCGTTGCTTATATTGCCATGCTATGCTCGTAGACGTGGATTTGGGTTTGAGTGTATCCATGATAGATGTGAGATTATTAATTAATGGTTTACTTAAGGTGGCAACTTAAATACACATCTGGGTGGATTGAGGCACCTGGGGAACCTAGTGTTGTCTGTTTTATTTTTGGAAATCCCGGGGTATCCGTGTGATCTTCCTATGGACCGCCACCCAGGCTCGAAGGGAACTGAGATTATTCATGCTAGAAACTTGCGTGTGTAGCCAGAAGCTATTATGGGCTCTAGCATAGTTGAGTAAGTTACATGATGCTCTTGAAGAGGTAGATCAGCAAGTAGTGGGATTTGTAGGTTTGGTATGGTCTACCCGGAGTAGAGAGTTAATGTTTCTGAAAGACTGTGTCTCGGTCATCCGTTTCTCAAACGCCATGTAGTGCGAGAAATCTAATGGAGGCGATAGGGTCTTGTGGGGAAAAGTGCGCAAACGTCTGCAGAGTGTACAAACTAATCATGGTTAGCTTTGTCCCGGTTATGGACAATTTGAGTATCTAGTACTTGAGTATTCACATGTATCTCAACACTCTTAATTAATATTGTTGGGTTGTTAATGACTTTAATTTGGGATTGAGAGGGGGTTTACCTTCTCAGTATTTTATCAACCAACTTTGTAGTTAAATAAAATATATTCCTTTGTTGTAGGAAAAAATTGCTTTCCGCAAAACTATAACCATAGAGCTTTCCACCAGCCATATATGCATGTAGTGATAGCATTATTCTGTTTTTGCTCTACTGTGTTATATTGCCAGCATATTCCATGTGCTGACCCGTTTTCGGGCTGCAACGTATTATGTTGCAGACTTTTCAGACGAGGAGTAAGGTTTGTTAGGTTGTTGCCGTGCAGCTCAGCTATGCCGTTGGAGTTGATGGACTCACTTTATCTTTCAAGCCTTCCGCTGTTATCGCATTAGATGGCCATAAGCCATATTATTGTAATAAGTTCTCTTTTGAGACATTCGATGTAATAAGTGTGTGATTGCTACTCTGTTATAAATCCTTCGAGTACTGTGCGTGTCAGCATTACTGATCCAGGGATGACACTGAGGCACAGAGACTTGACCGTTTGAGGTCGGGTCGCTACAATAGGATGGCAACACATCATTGGATAACAATATGAAGCATAAAGCACCATGTTCAAGTAGTGGGTATAGCGGGTTGAGAGAGAGTGGACCGCTGAATATTGATGGGGGAAAGTGATGGAGATGTTGGTGAAGACGGCGGAGGTGTTGGTGTAGATCGTGGTGATGACGATGGCCCCCGGCGGTGTTCCGGCGCTACCGGAAGCAAGGGGGAGAGAGCCCCCCTTCTTCTTCTTCTTCCTTGACCTTCTCCCTAGATGGGAGAAGGGTTTCCCCTCTGGTCCTTGGCTCCCATGGTGTGGGAGGGGCGAGAGCCCCTCCGAGATTGGATCTGTCTCTCTGTCTCTCTCTGTTTCTGCGTTCTCTGATTCTGCCCTTTCACCATTTCTTTTATATCCGGAGATCCGTAACTCCGATTGGATTGAAACTTTCACCCAGATTTTTCTTCGAAAATTAGCTTTCTTGCGGCAAAAGAAGAGCGTCAACCGCCTTACGGGGTGCCCACGAGGGTCAGGGGCGTGCCTACCCCCCTGGGGCGCGCCCCCTGCCTCGTGGCCCCCTCAGGCACCGTCTCGCGTTGGTTTTTCTTCCCAAAATCATAAATATTCCAAAATAATTCTCCGTCCGTTTTTATCCCATTTGGACTCTGTTTGATATTGGGTTTCTGCGAAACATAAAACATGCAACAAACATGAACTGGCACTGGGCACTGGATCAATATGTTAGTCCCAAAAAATAGTATAAAAAGTTGCCAAAAGTATATGAAAGTTGAATAATATTGGCTTGGAACAATCAAAAATTATAGATACGACGGAGACGTATCAATGTGCTTCTCAGATCCGCTAGACACCTCCTCGCCACACGCCCTCAAGATCTTCTTGTCGCGACGACGACTCTCCTTCTGAGCAACATGGGCCTTGTACTGACCCTTGGTCTGCATGCAGAACAACTTCTTCATCTTTGTCTTCAGCTTCTTCGCCCAAGAGGGCTCAGTAGAGGGAGGAGTGTAACCAGCAGAACGGTCCTGTCACATTCCTAGCTTCTGGTTTGCTCTGAGCTAGCTAGTCATGTGTTGCATCATGTTTAAATTTTGCCTAAAATTGAAATGGGAATGTTCAAACCCTAGCATTAAATCAACTCAACTAGGGTGAATTAAAATCTTTTCAATAAACCCAAAAGGTTCCTAAGAAAAGTCCATGATTTCTGGTTAAGGTGGAAACCTCTGCCAAAAATGATGAATATATTCTTAGGTCATTTTTGGATTTTTGAATTAAATCATATTGTATTTGACTTTGGGCATTTAAATACTATAAATAATTTAAATGTTCAAATAAATGTTGGAAATCGTTAAGGGTCACTGAAATAATTCAGAAAGCACCCATAATTGTTTCCAGGATTTTATTAAATGATTTGGTATTTTAAATCAAATCAAAAACAAAATAACAGAAATAGAAAAGAAATAAAAGAGAGAGAGAGAAGGAAGTTACCTGGCGCCCACTTACCTGGCCCAGCACGGCCCAGCCCATCTCCACTCCCCCCCCTGTCGTCTTCCTCTGCCAGTAGGCAGAGGCGAGGCGTGGCGCGCGCCCGAGAGGCCTCGGCCACCTCCTGCTTCCCCCTGGCCACCTCCTGCTTCCTCCTCGACGCCCCGGAGACGCCACGCACCTCCCTGCCTCTCTCCCTCACTCTCCCGCGTCCTCATCCTCTCCCCTGGACCTCTCTCTCACTCGCCCGAACGGAGCCACCGCCACCGACGAGCTCCCTCGCGGCCACCGCCACCCCCTAGCCTCGCCGATGCGCCCAAAGGCTCCGCCTCGACCCCCTCTTTCTCCCCACCGAGCCACAAGGTCCCGGACACGCTGCAACGCCGCCACCATCGCCGTTTCCATCGCCGGCCGCCGAGGATCTTCACCGTCGATTCGCCGCCGTCTCCGCTTCCCCGAGCTCGTCATCTACCCCATCCGAACCACCATGAGCTCCTGCACGTTTTGCCCCTAACCCCGTGGCTTGCCGCTCGCCGTAGCCGCCATTTCATAGCTGGCCGTAGCACGCCGCCGCCTGAGCTCGTCGCCGGCGTAGCTCCGGTGACCATTTGGTCACCCTGGCATGCCTAACTCGCTCCCCGCACCGCGTAGCGCCCCGCTAGCCGCTCACCTCGCTCGTTTGCGCACCGTAGCACTAACTCGCCCCAACCCCGAGCTCCGGCCGCCGCCTCGGGCTCCACTCCGGCGAACCCCGGCCACCCCCGCACCTCCCGTTGGTCCCCCTATATGCGCACGGGCACGGGCTACCTCCTGGTGCCCTTGGCGCGTCGATCCGATGCCCCTAGCGCAAGTCCGGCGTCCCCGGCCGTGCTCTGTGGTCGTCGCCGGCTAAACTCCGGCGAGAGCTGACGTGGCCGGTCATTAGGGCCTAACTACCCCGCTAACCCAGGCCTAGAGCCACTGACATGTGGGCCCTAGTGCCCCTAATCTTTAATTAAACTAAACTAACCCCCCTGTCTAACCTGTGTCACTGACGTGTGGCCCCCACATGTCAGGTTTGACCTGGACCTGGCCGTTGACTCGCTGACGTCATGCTGGCGTCAGGCTGACACAGTTAAATCATTTTCTGGAATTATTTTAATTCTAAATATTCAGGAAATTCCAGAAAATGTTCAAAACTTCAAAAATTCATAGTAATTCAACCCTAACTCCAAATTAAATAATTTATATATGAAAAATTATCAGAAAAATTCAAGGAATCCATCTGTACCATTTTCATGCATGTTAGAACAACTTATAGATGCTGTTTAGCACAAATCATATAAAGGGCATTTAAATAATCACATATGGAGTTTGAATTTGAATCTTGTATTCAAACCAACTTCATTTAATCTGTTGCTAGTTGCATTAGCTCAAAACACATTAATTTTGCCATGTCATGATCATGCATCATATTGTGCATTGCATTGATTGTGTTCCCTTCTGTGTTGCTGGTATTTGTCCCCTCTCGATAGACGTGATACCGATGATGTGATCGTTGACACTGATGAAGACTCAATGTTATCTTCAGAAGTGCCAGGCAAGCAAAACCCCCTTGTTCATTCCGATACAATCCCACTCTCTCGCTCCTGCTCTCTTTTACTGCATTAGGACAACAATGATTCAACTGTTACTTGCTGCGGTAGCTGAACCCCTTTATCCTTTGCATGACCTGTCATTGCCACAGTAAATAGATGAAACCCACTAGCATGAGTAGGAGTTGTTTGAGCCCTGTTGTGCCTACTCATTCATGTTTGTTTGTCATGCCTGCTACTGCTTAGAGTTGAGTCAGGTATGATTCATCGGGGATGAATCAGAGGTGTGTGAACATGTCCTACTGTGTGTGAGCTAAGTGTGTGAACACGATTTGGTAAAGGTAGCGGTGAGAGGCCATGTAGGAGTACATGGTGGGTTGTCTCATTGCAGCCGTCCTCAGGAACTGAGTTCTATGTTTGTGATCCATGATTCATCTACTACCATACATTGGGCCCTGAAATATGACCCCGCTCGATTTTAATTCACCCTAGTTGAGTTGATTTAATTCTAGGGTTTGAACATTCCCATTTCAATTTTAGGCAAAATTTAAACATGATGCAACACATGACTAGCTAGCTCAGAGAAAACCAGAAGCTAGGGATGTGACAACTCACCCCCACTAAACAAGAATCTCGTCTCGAGATTCAAGCGTAGGGGAAGGTGAAGGGGGAACGCAAACTAGCACAATCTTCACGATCCAGGTTGCACTTCAATTGAACGTTGATTCGTTCACCATCATCGTCTCGATGTCTTGTTCTGAGAACTCCAGCCAACAGGAGAACGAGAGGAGAAGGAGACTCTAGAAGGATCGATCTTCTAGAAGACTGAACACCTCAGCATCTCTTGAGCTGAGAGACGAAGCACACCTCTAGAGGGATGGAGTGGAACAGATGACGAGGGTTCACTAGGTAGACAACAATTTCACGCTTAAGAAGGTGGTAATCGATTGTCAACGTAGCGAGGAGTTGAGTTGCCATGAAACCACAACGAGGCACCTTAGGGAAGGTGACTCGTAGAAATATCCCCTTAAGTGGCAGAAAGAATTACCTTTGATTCATAGATCATTGAAACTCTTTAAACCAGCCTAAGACAATTCTCGAGCGATCGTTTGGAGGGGGTCGGTAGAATGGCATACTCGGACTTGGATGATGTGGATTACCTTGTTGAAGACAACGTACTGGATGAATTTGCTTATCACCGGAAATGGAAGGGACCCATGGTAGAATGGCACATTGGCGGTGCAAGCTGGGAACAAAATGCAAATGATGGGAATGATTCTAGTAACTGGGGAGAGGCTCAACAATAGAGAGTTATTCCACTATTGGAATGGTTATAGCATTGCCGAGGTAACTGAGAGCACTCCAGTTAGTGTCGATGATAACACCTAGCGCTTGTGCGTGCTCTCAAGAACTTGAGCATTTCCATATTCATCAGGGTTTTACCAATATCCGTGTCAAGGATCCTGGCAACACAACTTGCTACCATGATGAATGATGATGGATGATGCAGATGCAAAGGAAGATAACACTTCTCAGATTTCATCTTAGCGAGGCCAAGGAAATAAAATCTGGATGATCGACCGAGAGACATTTAGCACTCCGCTTCTAATATTCTCCTTGATGTGCTAGCGTAATCCACCCATAGATATGGTTTGATATCTAGAACATCAAGTAAAAGGTCGGACTTCGGGATCTCAAAAATCCATAGGGCAACTAGGGAGTAAATCCTACGAAATCCCTATGGGGAGGTGGCCAACTTCCTCAATCAAGATATTATAATAACAGGTCTTCCGGCTAGGTGTGTTGGCCACGACATCCACTTTGCCGGTTTTCGAGGGACCGATATTATAGTTCTTGGGAAATGTTCCAAACCATCATATCTGCCCGAGATTCAGATCTGGTTGGTGTCAGGATATTCCAGACTCATCGAGTCTAGGAAGAAAAATGAAAGTTTGCAACACAAATCGATGAGATGATGTTGCGAGATTCTCGGGAATGAACTACGATAGCAAGCTCCAAACATGAGCTGGTTCTGCTACTAACATGTGAACACGTTGTCCCAGACAAGCATGACCACATAGTAGTCTTATAATAAAATACTACCGAGTTCAGGAGGGGGAACCATCAACGAGGGTATCGAAGTCCTTACATAAGTCCGGATTAGCTCTTATGAAGGAACTCCTTCTCCTTGAACAAATCAATCAGTGGCTTGGTGTGCTAGGGATACATATAGATTGAAGGTTGCAAGTCTTCAAACCACAGCATTCTTCGCACGTGTGCATGACTGATTTGGAATGATTCCAAAGAAAGCAACATTGACTTTCTCGAATCCACGGCGGCAACTTGCATCAGATGCACATGAATTAAAGGAAGTCACTACCTTCATCCAAACATATGCTTCATGAGCTAGCATGAACAAATGCTTTCAAAAGTTTCCAACACTAGCTTAATGTTCAACAAAATCATGGAGGAGATAAGGATGTTGTCAATGGGCTCAACAACAATTCATCTAGGTTTCCTTTTAAAAGGAATTCCATAGTTAAGTGAACACGGTGATAGCATTGGTCAGACCAAGGATGTAATGGTGTATGCTCGAGGGATCAACCACGAATAAGACAACATTACGAGCATCGTTGGTACTGATTTGATTTGATGATAGCCCACACTCAAATCAAAGGATTGATAAGACAATAGGTCCAGCAACTCATCACAGGGACCAATCGATGAAGATATCATCTTTCTTCAACACACACTACACAAGAATATCCCTTTGGAACGAACTAAGTTAGGCAAGCTTTTATCTTCCAATTCTCCAAGTTGTTGTCTAGCTTAACCAACTAGCTCAGGGATATCCAACACAGATTCTTGGAGAAAGGGTGGTTCTCCAGAAACCAACTTGATCACGAGCTGAACATAACAGTCAGGAAACAACCCGGTAACACTTCCAAGAAGATATTTGGAAAGTCACGAACCACCGGTATGTTACTAAGCTCGAGAACAATCTTGCTTTTGAGGGCAAGACGACATGATCAAATGAGTGAGGACTTGAAATAATTCCTAACTCATTGGTCAAGGAGTGCACCAGAAATAGGGACTAGGTAGCACAATCAGTCTTAGGGTGACGATTCAACAATCAACACGCTAAGAATGAGGTTATCGTCCATTTAACTACCAAGCAATAGAGTTGCTAGCAGTATTGACTTCATACACCATAATTCATTTGTCAGCATTCCGGTTACAATAACACAGGATCCGAGGAATGAACAATGATGGCAAGAAGTATCACTGTACCAAGAGTTCATAGGATGGTGTGCAATTCCTATAACAATCTCGATATAAAATAAGGTAATATTCCAAGGTAGAACAGAACAAAAGCTGGATTAGCAATTTGATCTGCGGAGCACAACTTCTTTGACCCAATCCTGGATATGGAAGAGGTACTGGAGTTTGTTTCTCCTAGTCATTCCGCGATAGAATGGCTTGACGGACCACAAGAGTAATAGGCATCGATAAACGAACGCACGCATACTCTTGACTATCAATTGATAGACGAAGATCAGTAGACAACTAAAGAGGGACAACTCAAGGAACATATAACTTTCTGAGTTGTGGATGCATAGATTAGTATGTCGAACCAAGTTCAACATAATTCTTCCGGATAACCCATGCAGAAAGGTTGAGCTGGCAGAGTCACAATATAGCGTGGAGAACTCATCGAGAGCACTCTTGTTGACATCTTTTGGTTCAGAAGAACTCCTGCCAAGAATGGTTCATGGTAATTGGAAGAAGGATGTACCACGAACCTCGAGGACTATCGCAAAGGTTACTACTATCCTAAAGGAACTAGCAAACACTATCAACATGAGGTAAGTAGAGTGAATCTCGGGTTCAAAACCCAGGAGTAGAATACCTACTACTAAGTAGCATCACGGAATGCTTTCGAGAATAAAGGCCAGAATCATCACGCTAGGACACAATCATGGCTAGACCACTAGATGATCCCCTGAGACACCTAGGGTCATAACAATAATTCCAACATAAATGTCAAGGCAATAGAATACCTCAGCTCAACAATTAGTGTGATTGAGCTGGCATAAAAGAACATTGAAACCAGAGGGAAAGGATTTTGCAAATGCATCAGACTACTTAGAAACCTGGGATGACTCGGACAGCATAACGACTGTAAATGCTCAGAAAAGATTTGAGACATACTACAAAATGGTGGCATAACCACTCAGAAGCACAATATCAAGGTTCCGAGATCAACAATTAACATACGGAAGTAGTAGGAACTGAACTGAGACTTAAATCCAACAATCTTATAAGTCTACTGATTAGTAACACGTGATCCTAATAGAAAGAAGAGATAGCCTAGTTCTTAATCCCCGTAGAAGAGAAGATGATGACTCAGATCAGAAGGCCATGAGGTATAAGGAGTAAAAAGAGCCTTACGTTCCATCCCACAATCAATTCCCTTATATAACTAAAGAATTTCTAGACTCAACTTCGACCAGTTTGGCTTGGTAATCCTACAGGCAGTCAAGCTCTGATACCAACGCTGCCAGGACCCCGACTCAATGCCACATCGATCTAGCATGTAACGCCTCATATCACTTTGCGGCCTCACGCACGGTATTCCCACGGGTGTCGCCTTACCTTAGCCCGGGACCGTTTGCGCCTTTTGGCACACGTATATGACAGTGTCGCTAGCATCCATATGATAAGGAGCCCGGGCTGACATGGCTAGTCGTAAACCCAAAGTGGCACAGACTTACAGGGACAGGCATCCATGACCCAGCATCGAACGTGTCGGTCATCAGCGAGTGAATCCAGGCTGTAGCACTGGGCTAGCAGGACTCCGGTGAACCGGCTGTAGCAGGCTAACAGGACTCCGGTATTCATCGCGTGACATTTCCCCGAAGGGACAGACACAGGAACGAAGAAGGACACATGCCGGCCAGCCTAAGTGTTCCGGAGCAGTAGCAAGCTACCATGGCTCGGTGGAAACACTAGGAGACATTTCCCGGTAAGAGAGGCTACTAGAGATAAACAACTAGATGGTCAGATCCCACACATACCAAGCATTTCAATAACATACACACAATATGCTCGATATGTGCAAATACAACATGGCATCACAACGTGACTCTACGACTCAAGTATTTATTCAATAGGCTCCGAGGAGCAAGATATTACAAACAGGGGTCTCACGACCCAACATTCAGAGCATACAAATCAAAGCACAAGCGGAAGCTATCATGTCTGAGTACAGACATCTATAAATGAAAAAGGCTGAGAAGCCTGACTATCTACCAGATCCTGCCGAGGGCACAAGATCGTAGCTGAGGTAACAAGCTAAACGTCGAAGACCACGTGGAACTACTAGTGAGATTGAAGTCTCTCTGCAAAAACATAAAATAGGCAAACGTGAGTACAAATGTACCCAGCAAGACTTACATCAGAACTAACTACATATGCATCATTTTCAACAAGGGGATGGTGGGGTTTAACTGCAGCAAGCCAGCTTTGACTCGGTGGCTATCCTAAACTACGACTGCAAGTGACTCTTTTGAGGTGGCGCACACGAGTCCACATATTCACCATATCAATACACCACTATGGATCCGCTCCCGTCTCCCTACGAGAACGCCATCCATAGCACTCACGCTTATCTTGCGCATTTTAAAGTATCCACTTTCACTTGTCTATGAACTGATATAAGCAACCCAGAAGTCCTTTACCGCGGACACAGCTATTCGAATAGATGATATTAACCCTGCAGGGGTGTACTTCTTCATACATGTTTCCACCACTTAGCGTCTGCACACGACATGTGCTCGGCAGACTTCAAGCGAAAGCCGACGTGGGTGTAGACCACGACCTACCTAAACACTCAAGTCTCTAGTCCAGGTTTATCGCCTATTCGGGTTCCATCCATGAGGAGATCCGGCCGGAGTTTCGCTCACAGCCCCAAACGATGTGAACAGGGTTCCGTGACACCAAACGGGCGCCCGGTATACCCGGCCACGTGCCTACCACATCACAGCCCACCCCTACGGTCAGCGCTGTCCACGGCCTCCAGCATACTACAAACACCAGAAACTACTTGCAACTCCTGGACAGCATCGAGTCTGGAATATCCTGACACCAACCAGATCTGAATCTCAGGCTGATATGATGGTTTGGAACATTTCCCAAGAACTATAATATCGGTCCCTCGAAAACCGGTAAAGTGGATGTCATGGCCAACACACCTAGCTGGAAGACCTGTTATTATAATATCTTGATTGAGGAAGTTGGCCACCTCCCCATAGGGATTTCATAGGATTTACTCCCTAGTTGCCCTATGGATTTTTGAGATCCCGAAGTCCGACCTTTTACTTGATGTTCTAGATATCAAACCATATCTATGGGTGGATTACGCTAGCACATCAAGGAGAATATTAGAAGCGGAGTGCTAAATGTCTCTCGGTCGATCATCCAGATTTTATTTCCTTGGCCTCACTAAGATGAAATCTGAGAAGTGTTATCTTCCTTTGCATCTGCATCATCCATCATCATTCATCGTGGTAGCAAGTTGTGTTGCCAGGATCCTTGACACGGATATTGGTAAAACCCTGATGAATATGGAAATGCTCAAGTTCTTGAGAGCACGCACAAGCGCTAGGTGTTATCATCGACACTAACTGGAGTGCTCTCAGTTACCTCGGCAATGCTATAACCATTCCAATAGTGGAATAACTCTCTATTGTTGAGCCTCTCCCCAGTTACTAGAATCATTCCCATCATTTGCGTTTTGTTCCCAGCTTGCACCGCCAATGTGCCATTCTACCATGGGTCCCTTCCATTTCCGGTGATAAGCAAATTCATCCATTACGTTGTCTTCAACAAGGTAATCCACATCATCCAAGTCCGAGTATGCCATTCTACCGACCCCCTCCAAACGATCGCTCGAGAATTGTCTTAGGCTGGTTTAAAGAGTTTCAATGATCTATGAATCAAAGGTAATTCTTTTTGCCACTTAAGGGGATATTTCTACGAGTCACCTTCCCTAAGGTGCCTCGTTGTGGTTTCATGGCAACTCAACTCCTCGCTACGTTGACAATCGATTACCACCTTCTTAAGCGTGAAATTGTTGTCTACCTAGTGAACCCTCGTCATCTGTTCCACTCCATCCCTCTAGAGGTGTGCTTCCTCTCTCAGCTCAAGAGATGCTGAGGTGTTCAGTCTTCTAGAAGATCGATCCTTCTAGAGTCTCCTTCTCCTCTCGTTGTCCTGTTGGCTGGAGTTCTCAGAACAAGACGTCGAGACGATGATGGTGAACGAATCAACGTTCAATTGAAGTGCAACCTGGATCGTGAAGATTGTGCTAGTTTGCGTTCCCCCTTCACCTTCCCCTACGCTTGAATCTCGAGACGAGATTCTTGTTTAGTGGGGGTGAGTTGTCACATCCCTAGCTTCTGGTTTGCTCTGAGCTAGCTAGTCATGTGTTGCATCATGTTTAAATTTTGCCTAAAATTGAAATGGGAATGTTCAAACCCTAGCATTAAATCAACTCAACTAGGGTGAATTAAAATATTTTCAATAAACCCAAAAGGTTCCTAAGAAAAGTTCATGATTTCTGGTTAAGGTGGAAACCTCTGCCAAAAATGATGAATATATTCTTAGGTCATTTTTGGATTTTTGAATTAAATCATATTGTATTTGACTTTGGGCATTTAAATACTATAAATAATTTAAATGTTCAAATAAATGTTGGAAATTGTTAAGGGTCACTGAAATAATTCAGAAAGCACCCATAATTGTTTCCAGGATTTTATTAAATGATTTGGTATTTTAAATCAAATCAAAAACAAAATAACAGAAATAGAAAAGAAATAAAAGAGAGAGAGAGAAGGAAGTTACCTGGCGCCCACTTACCTGGCCCAGCACGGCCCAGCCCATCTCCACTCCCCCCCTGTCGTCTTCCTCTGCCAGTAGGCAGAGGCGAGGCGTGGCACGCGCCCGAGAGGCCTCGGCCACCTCCTGCTTCCCCCTGGTCACCTCCTGCTTCCTCCTCGACGCCCCGGAGACGCCACGCACCTCCCTGCCTCTCTCCCTCACTCTCCCGCGTCCTCATCCTCTCTGGACCTCTCTCTCACTCGCCCGAACGGAGCCGCCGCCACCGACGAGCTCCCTCGCGGCCACCGCCACCCCCTAGCCTCGCCGATGCGCCCAAAGGCTCCGCCTTGACCCCCTCTTTCTCCCCACCGAGCCACAAGGTCCCGGACACGCTGCAACGCCGCCACCATCGCCGTTTCCATCGTCAGCCGTTGAGGATCTTCACCGTCGATTCGCCGCCGTCTCCGCTTCCCCGAGCTCGTCATCTACCCCATCCGAACCACCGTGAGCTCCTGCACGTTTTGCCCCTAACCCCGTGGCTTGCCGCTCGCCGTAGCCGCCATTTCATAGCTGGCCATAGCACGCCGCCGCCTGAGCTCGTCGCCGGCGTAGCTCCGGTGACCATTTGGTCACCCTGGCATGCCTAACTCGCTCCCCGCACCGTGTAGCGCCCCGCTAGCCGCTCACCTCGCTCATTTGCGCACCGTAGCACTAACTCGCCCCAACCCCGAGCTCCGGCCGCCGCCTCGGGCTCCACTCCGGCGAACCCCGGCCACCCCCGCACCTCCCGTTGGTCCCCCTAGATGCGCACGGGCACGGGCTACCTCCTGGTGCCCTTGGCGCGTCGATCCGATGCCCCTAGCGCAAGTCCGGCGTCCCCCGCCGTGCTCTGTGGTCGTCGCCGGCTAAACTCCGGCGAGAGCTGACGTGGCCGGTCATTAGGGCCTAACCACCCCGCTAACCCAGGCCTAGAGCCACTGACATGTGGGCCCTAGTGCCCCTAATCTTTAATTAAACTAAACTAACCCCCCTGTCTAACCTGTGTCACTGACGTGTGGCCCCCACACGTCAGGTTTGACCTGGACCTGGCTGTTGACTCGCTGACGTCATGCTGGCGTCAGGCTGACGCAGTTAAATCATTTTCTGGAATTATTTTAATTCTAAATATTCAGGAAATTCCAGAAAATGTTCAAAACTTCAAAAATTCATAGTAATTCAACCCTAACTCCAAATTAAATAATTTATATATGAAAAATTATCAGAAAAATTCAAGGAATCCATCTGTACCATTTTCATGCATGTTAGAACAACTTATAGATGCTGTTTAGCACAAATCATATAAAGGGCATTTAAATAATCACATATGGAGTTTGAATTTGAATCTTGTATTCAAACCAACTTCATTTAATCTGTTGCTAGTTGCATTAGCTCAAAACACATTCATTTTGCCATGTCATGATCATGCATCATATTGTGCATTGCATTGATTGTGTTCCCTTCTGTGTTGCTGGTATTTGTCCCCTCTCGATAGACGTGATACCGATGATGTGATCGTTGACACTGATGAAGACGCAATGTTATCTTCAGAAGTGCCAGGCAAGCAAAACCCCCTTGTTCATTCCGATACAATCCCACTCTCTCGCTCCTGCTCTCTTTTACTGCATTAGGACAACAACGATTCAACTGTTACTTGCTGCGGTAGCTGAACCCCTTTATCCTTTGCATGACCTGTCATTGCCACAGTAAATAGATGAAACCCACTAGCATGAGTAGGAGTTGTTTGAGCCCTGTTGTGCCTACTCATTCATGTTTGTTTGTCATGCCTGCTACTGCTTAGAGTTGAGTCAGGTCTGATTCATCGGGGATGAATCAGAGGTGTGTGAACATGTCCTACTATGTGTGAGCTAAGTGTGTGAACACGATTTGGTAAAGGTAGCGGTGAGAGGCCATGTAGGAGTACATGGTGGGTTGTCTCATTGCAGCCATCCTCAGGAACTGAGTTCTATGTTTGTGATCCATGATTCAGCTACTACCATACATTGGGCCCTGAAATATGACCCCGCTCGACTTCTTATTCACCCTAGTCCTCTGTCCAGGAGTTGCAAGTAGTTTCTGGTGTTTGTAGTATGCTAGAGACCGTGGACAGCGCTGACCGTAGAGGTGGGCTGTGATGCGGTAGGCACGTGGCCGGGTATACCGGGCGCCCGTTTGGTGTCACGGAACCCTGTTCACATCGTTTGGGGCTGTGAGCGAAACTCCGGCCGGATCTCCTCATGGATGGAACCCAAATAGGCGATAAACCTGGACTAGAGACTTGAGTGTTTAGGTAGGTCGTGGTCTACACCCACGTCGGCTTTCGCTTGAAGTCTGCCGAGCACATGTCGTGTGCAGACGCTAAGTGGTGGAAACATGTATGAAGAAGTACACCCCTGCAGGGTTAATATCATCTATTCGAATAGCCGTGTCCGCGGTAAAGGACTTCTGGGTTGCTTATATCAGTTCATAGACAAGTGAAAGTGGATACTTTAAAATGCGCAAGATAAGCGTGAGTGCTATGGATGGCGTTCTCGTAGGGAGACAGGAGCGAATCCATAGTGGTGTATTGATATGGTGAATATGTGGACTCGTGTGCGCCACCTCAAAAGAGTCACTTGCAGTCGTAGTTTAGGATAGCCACCGAGTCAAAGCTGGCTTGCTGCAGTTAAACCCCACCATCCCCTTGTTGAAAATGATGCATATGTAGTTAGTTCTGATGTAAGTCTTGCTGGGTACATTTGTACTCACGTTTGCCTATTTTATGTTTTTGCAGAGAGACTTCAGTCTCACTAGTAGTTCCACGTGGTCTTCGACGTTTAGCTTGTTACCTCAGCTACGATCTTGTGCCCTCGGCAGGATCTGGTAGATAGTCAGGCTTCTCAGCCTTTTTCATTTATAGATGTCTGTACTCAGACATGATAGCTTCCGCTTGTGCTTTGATTTGTATGCTCTGAATGTTGGGTCGTGAGACCCCTGTTTGTAATATCTTGCTCCTCGGAGCCTATTGAATAAATACTTGAGTCGTAGAGTCACGTTGTGATGCCATGTTGTATTTGCACATATCGAGCATATTGTGTGTATGTTATTGAAATGCTTGGTATGTGTGGGATCTGACCATCTAGTTGTTTATCTCTAGTAGCCTCTCTTACTGGGAAATGTCTCCTAGCGTTTCCACCGAGCCATGGTAGCTTGCTACTGCTCCGGAACACTTAGGCTGGCCGGCATGTGTCCTTCTTCGTTCCTGTGTCTGTCCCTTCGGGGAAATGTCACGCGATGAATACCGGAGTCCTGTTAGCCTGCTACAGCCGGTTCACCGGAGTCCTGCTAGCCCAGTGCTACAGCCTGGATTCACTCGCTGATGACCGACACGTTCGATGCTGGGTCATGGATGCCTGTCCCTGTAAGTCTGTGCCACTTTGGGTTTACGACTAGCCATGTCAGCCCGGGCTCCTTATCATATGGATGCTAGCGACACTGTCATATACGTGTGCCAAAAGGCGCAAACGGTCCCGGTCTAAGGTAAGGCGACACCCGTGGGAATACCGTGCGTGAGGCCACAAAGTGATATGAGGCGTTACATGCTAGATCGATGTGGCATTGAGTCGGGGTCCTGACAGGTCCTCAGCTGCTTCCTCCTCCTCAATCTCCTCCTCATCCACATCCATCTTGGCAGCCTCGGCAACAGTGGTGGTGTTAGCCCATTGGCTCTTAATGCGGAGCTCGATGGTCTCATGACGAATCCAGCCTGGGGCTTCGAACTTATCATTGGGATAGAGCTTCTCCCAAGTCTTGGAGATCAAGTGAAACTGGTAAGGCCCATAGATGGGAACCTTACGGTTGAACACCGCAAACTGAATCTCGCACCACATGATATGTGAGACATCAAGTGGTTGACTCTGAGCCTGACGCGCATCCTCACAAATGAGCATCATGTCCACAAGATAGGCATGCACCTGGCCCATGTCACCAATGCGCTAGAAGAGGGTGTTGCGGAAGAGTCGAAGCATGATGTCAAGGAAGGGGTTCAGCACCCACACCTTCTTTGTGCTAGGAAGTGTCTTCTCAACAAGGAAGGGCAAGAGCTTGTTCTTGTTGGCAAACTCAGATTTGGCATGAGGGCGAACTCCAACGGGCGTGTCGAGCCCCGCATCTGGAACTTGAAGCAAATCCATGAAATACTTCCATTTAGCAGTCATCCGTTGACCATTAGTCATCCATGTCATGGTCCTTGCTTCATTGAAATCGAAGTGGACCGAAGCAAAGAACTAAGCCACAATCTTAGGGTCAAAGTCCATGTGAAAGGTAAGCATGTGCTCAATGCTGAACAGCTCCACCAGATCCAAGGCCTCTCCAAAATAGCCATGCTACTTGTCCTGCCTCATGTGATGCATGTCAATCCAGTGAACTTCCACGTAGACGTTCTGTTTGGCCTTGATCACATGCAGATAGATAAGGTTCTGCTGCTTGGTCCAGAATAGACCATTGCCTCTAAAGTTAGCACGGGGATTCACATATGGGTTGATCTTCCTTCGAACAATGAACTCGGCCAGAGGCATCTCATCCATGCCCATGACGGGCTCCCTCTGCTTGGTGGCGGTGTGCTTGGTTCTGCGTTCGGGGGCATTGTAGCCCTCTGGAGCTTCATCTTGGCTACACAGCCGCTTTGACCCTGTGTCACGGCTGGGGTTCGAGTGACGAACATGGGAACCAGAGCCACCACCTAGACACAAAACGCAAGAACACACACGAAAAACAAGAAGGATCAGTGCAAATGTGATGTCTACTACACAACCTTCTTCTTGTAGACGTTGTTGGGCCTCCAAGTGCAGAGGTTTGTAGGACAGTAGCAAATTTCCTTCAAGTGGATGACCTAAGGTTTATCAATCCGTGGGAGGCGTAGGATGAAGATGGTCTCTCTCAAGCAACCCTGCAACCAAATAACAAAGAGTCTCTTGTGTCCCCAACACACCCAATACAATGGTAAGTTGTATAGGTGCACTAGTTCGGCGAAGAGACGGTGATACAAGTGCAATATGGATGGTAGATATAGGTTTTTGTAATCTGATATTATAAAAACAGCAAGGTAACTAATGATAAAAGTGAGCACAAATGGTATTGCAATGGTAGGAAACAAGGCCTAGGATTCATACTTTCACTAGTGCAAGTTCTCTCAACAATAATAACATAACTTGATCATATAACTATCCCTCAACATGCAACAAAGAGTCACTCCAAAGCCACTAATACCGGGGAAAAAACGAAGAGATTATGGTAGGGTATGAAACCACCTCAAAGTTATTCTTCTCGATCTATTCAAGAGTCCATAGTAAAATAACACGAAGCTGTTCTTTTCGTTCAATCTATCATAGAGTTCATACTAGAATAACACCTTAAGACACAAATCAACCAAAACCCTAATGTCACCTAGATACTCCATTGTCACCTCAAGTATCCGTGGGCATGATTATACGATATGCATCACACAATCTCAGATTCATCTATTAAAACAACACAAAGTACTTCAAAGAGTGCCCCAAAGTTTCTACCGGAGAGTCAAGATGAAAACATGTGCCAACCCCTATGCATAGGTTCATCGGCGGAACCCGCAAGTTGATCACCAAAACATACATCAAGTGGATCACGTGATATCCCATTGTCACCACAGATAAGCACGACAAGACATACATCAAGTGTTCTCAAATCCTTAAAGACTCAATCTGATAAGATAACTTCAAAGGGAAAACTCAATCCATTACAAGAGAGTAGAGGGGGAGAAACATCATAAGATCCAACTATAATAGCAAAGCTCGCGATACATCAAGATCGTACCACCTCAAGAACACGAGAAAGAGAGAGATCAAACACATGGCTACGATACATACCCTCAGCCCCGAGGGTTTACTCCCTCCTCGTCATGGAGAGTGATACGTCTCTAACGTATCTATAATTTTTGATTGTTCCATGCTATTATATTACCCATTTTGGATATTTATGGGCTTTATTTCACACATTTATATCATTTTTGGGACTAACCTACTAACCGGAGGCCCAACCCATATTGCTGTTTTTTTGCCTATTTCAGAATTTCGAAGAAAAGGAATATCAAACGGAGTCCAAACAGAATGAAACCTTCGGGAGCGTGATTTTTGGAACGAACATGATCCGGAGAGCTTGGAGTGCAAGTCAAGAAGCTCCCGAGGGCCCCACGAGATAGGGGGCCACGCCCCCCTGTAGGGCGCGCCCCCTGTCTCGTGGGCCCCTCGGGCGGCCACGGACGTACTTCTTCCTCCTATATATACCTACGTACCCCAAAAACACCCAGGAGCACCACAAAACACAATTTTCACCGCCATAACCTTCTGTATCCGTGAGATCCCATCTTGGAGCCTTCGCCAGCACTCTGGCGGAGGGGGAATCAACCACGGAGGGCCTCAACATCAACATCCTTGCCCCTCCGATGAGTTGTGAGTAGTTTACCACAGACCTACGGGTCCATAGTTATTATCTAGATGGCTTCTTCTCTCTTTTTGGATCTCAATACAATGTTCTCCCCCTCTCTTGTGGAGATCTATTCGATGTAAACTATTTTTGCAGTGTGTTTGTCGAGATCCGATGAATTGTGGGTTTATGATCAATTTTATCTATGAATAATATTTGAATCTTCTCTGAATTCTTTTATGTATGATTGAGTTATCTTTGCAAGTCTCTTCTAATTATCAATTTGGTTTGGCCTACTAGATTGGTCTTTCTTGCCATGGGAGAAGTGCTTAGCTTTGGGTTCAATCTTGCGGTGTTCTTACCCAGTGATAGAAAGGGTTGCAAGACACGTATTGTATTGTTGCCATCGAGGATAACAAGATGGGGTTTATATCATATTGCATGTGTTTATCCCTCTACATCATGTCATCTTGCTTAATGCGTTACTCTGTTCTTATGAACTTAATACTCTAGATGCAGGCAGGAGTCGGGCGATGTGCGGAGTAATAGTAGTAGATGCAGGCAGGAGTCGGTCTACTTGTTATCGACGTTATGCCTATATACATGATCATGCCTAGATAATCTCATAACTATGCGCTTTTCTATCAATTGCTCGACAATAATTTGTTCACCCACCGTAATACTTATGCTATCTTGAGGGAAGCCTCTAGTGAAACCTATGGCCCCCGGGTCTATCTCTTATCATATTTGCTTTCAATCTACTTTTATTTGCATCTTTACTTTTTGCATCTATCTTATAAAATATCAAAAATATATTTATCTTATCATACTATCTTTATTAGTCTCACTTTCGCTAGTGGTCGTGAAGGGATTGACAACCCCTTTATTGCGTTGGTTGCGAGTTCTCAGTTTGTTTGTGTTGGTGCGTGGGACTTTTGAGGAGCCTCCTACTGGATTGATACCTTGGTTCTCAAAACTGAGGTAAGTACTTACGCTACACTTTGCTGCATCACCCTCTTCTCTTCGAGGAAAACCAACGCAAGCTGAAGACGTAGCAAGAAGGATTTCTGGCGCCGTTGCCGGGGAGGTCTTCGCTCAAGTCAAGACATACCAAATTTCCTGTTGAGTTTTGTGTTGTGAAGTTTTCAAGTTTTGGGTAAAGCTTTT
Organism: Triticum aestivum; assembly: GCF_018294505.1. Taxonomy (NCBI): domain Eukaryota; kingdom Viridiplantae; phylum Streptophyta; class Magnoliopsida; order Poales; family Poaceae; genus Triticum; species Triticum aestivum. The sequence continues at coordinate 178,565,391 of NC_057801.1, forward strand.
ATGGACTATGGAATAAGGAGTGGCAAGAGCCTAAGCTTGGGGATGCCCATGGCACCCCAAGATATTTAAGAATAGCCAAAAGCCTAAGCTTGGGGATGCCCCGGGAAGGCATCCCCCCTTTCGTCTTCGTTCATTGGTAACTTTACTTGGAGCTATATTTTTATTCGCCACATGATATGTGTTTTGCTTGGAGCGTCGTGTATTATATTAGTATTTGCTTTTTAGTTTACCACAATCATCCTTGCTGTACACACCTTTTGGGAGAAGCCTATTTGATTAGAATTTGCTAGAATACTCTATGTGCTTCACTTATATCTTTTGAGCTTGATAGTTTTGGCTCTAGTGCTTCACTTATATCTTTTAGAGCACGGTGGTGTCTTAATTTCGAAGAAATTGCTAGTCTCTCATGCTTCACTTATATTATTTTGAGAGTCTTTTAGAACAGCATGATATTTGCTATGATCATAAAGTTGGTCCTAGAATGATGAGCATCCAAGTTGGGTATAATAAAAACTATCATAGAAAGTGAATTGGATGCTATGATCAATTTGATGCTTGATAAATGTTTTGATATATGGAGGTAGTGATATTAAAGTCATGCTAGTTGGGTGATTATGAATTTAAAGAATGCTTGTGTTGAAGTTTCTGATTCCCGTAGCATGCACGTATGGTGAACCGCTTTGTGATGAAGTTGGAGCACAATTTTATTTATTGATTGTCTTCCTTATGAGTGGCGGTCGGGGACGAGCGATGGTCTTTTCCTACCAATCCATCCCCCTAGGAGCATGTGCGTAGTGCTTTGATTTTTGATGACTTCTAAATTTTTGCAACAAGTATATGAGTTCTCTTGATTAATGTTGAGTCTATGGATTATACGCACTCTTTCACTCTTCCACCATTGCTAGCCTCTCTTGTATCGTGCAATTTTTGCCGGTACCATACACCCACCATTTACCTTCCTCAAAACAGCCACCATACCTTCCTATTATGGCATTTCCATAGCCATTCCGAGATATATTGCCATGCAACTTTCCACCGTTCCGTTCATATGACATGCATTACTTTTGTCATATTGCTTTTTGCATGATCATGGAGTTGACATCGTATTTGTGGCAAGGCCACCATCATAATTTTCATACATGTCACTCTTGATTCATTGCATATCCCGGTACACCGCCGGAGGCATTCATATAGAGTCATATCTTGTTCTAGCTTTGAGTTGTAAATCCATAAAACTGTGATGATCTTCTTTATTAGAGCATTGTCCTAGTGAGGAAAGGATGATGAAGACTATGATTCCCCCACAAGTTGGGATGAGACTTCGGACTTTACAAAAAGAAAAAAAAGAAAAAAAAGAGAAAGGCCAAAAAGAAAAAAAAGGCCAAGGAAAAAAAAGAAAAGAAGAAAAAAAGAGAAGAAAAAAAAAGAAAAAGAGAGAAGGGACAATGCTACTATCTCTTTTTCCACACTTGTGCTTCAAAATAGCACCATGATCTTCATGATAGAGAGTCTCATATGTTGTCACTTTCATATACTAGTGGGAATTTTTCATTATAGAACTTGGATTGTATATTCCAATGATGGGCTTCCTCAAAGTGCCCTAGGTCTTCATGAGCAAGCAAGTTGGATGCACCCCACTTAGTTTCCTTTATTGAGCTTTCATATATTTATAGCTCTAGTGCATCCGTTGCATGGCAATCCCTACTCACTCACATTGATATCTATTAATGGGCATCTCCATAGCCCGTTGATACACCTAGTTGATGTGGACTATCTTCTCCTTTTTGTCTTCTCCACAACCACCCTTCTATTCCACATATAGTGCTATGTCCATGGCTCACGCTCATGTATTGCGTGAAAGTTGAAAAAGTTTGAGATTATTAAAGTATGAAACAATTGCTTGGCTTGTCATCGGGGTTGTGAATGATTAAATACTTTGTGTGATGAAGATAGAGCATAGCCAGACTATATGATTTTGTAGGGATAACTTTCTTTAGCCATGTTATTTTGAGAAGACATGATTACTTTGATTAGTATGCTTGAAGTATTACTATTTCTTATGTCAATATGAACTTTTATTTTGTATTCATTTGGATCTGAACATTCATGCCACAATAAAGAAAATTACATTATGAATTATGCTAGGTAGCATTCCACATCAAAAATTCTCTTTTTATCATTTACCTACTCGAGGACGAGTAGGAATTAAGCTTGGGGATGCTTGATACGTCTCCAACGTATCTATAATTTTTGATTGTTCCATGCTATTATATTATCCCTTTTGGATGTTTATGGGCTTTATTTTACACATTTATATAATTTTTGGGACTAACCTACTAACCGGAGGCCCAGCCCATATTGCTGTTTTTTTTGCCTATTTCAGTATTTGGAAGAAAAGGAATATCAAATGGAGTCCAAACGGAATGAAACCTTCGGGAGCGTGATTTTTGGAACGAACATGATCCGTAGAGCTTGGAGTACAAGTCAAGAAGCTCCCGAGGGCCCCACGAGATAGGGGGCCGCGCCCCCCCCTGTAGGGCGCGCCCCCTGTCTCGTGGGCTCCTCGGGCGGCCTCCGACGTACTTCTTCCTCCTATATATACCTACGTACCCCGAAAACATCCAGGAGCACCACGAAACGCAATTTCCACCGCCATAACCTTCTGTATCCGCGAGATCCCATCTTGGAGCCTTCGCCGGCACTCTGCCGGAGGAGGAATCAACCATGGAGGGCCTCTACATCAACATCCTTGCCCCTCCGATGAGTTGTGAGTAGTTTACCGCAGACCTGCGGGTCCGTAGTTATTAGATAGATGGCTTCTTCTTTCTTTTTGGATTTCAATACAATGTTATCCCCCTCTCTTGTGGAGATCTATTCGATGTAAACTCTTTTTGCGGTGCGTTTGTCGAGATCCGATGAATTGTGGGTTTATGATCAAGTTTATCTATGAATAATACTTGAATCTTCTCTGAATTATTTTATGTATGATTGAGTTATCTTTGCAAGTCTCTTCGAATTATCAGTTTGGTTTAGCCTACTAGATTGGTCTTTCTTGCCATGGGAGAAGTGCTTAACTTTGGGTTCAATCTTGCGGTGTTGTTACCCAGTGACAGAAAGGGTTGCAAGACACGTATTGTATTGTTGCCATCGAGGATAACAAGATGGGGTTTATATCATATTGCATTTTTATCCCTCTACATCATGTCATCTTGCTTAATGCGTTACTCTGTTATTATGAACTTAATACTCTAGATGCAGGCAGGAGTCGGTCGATGTGTGGAGTAATAGTAGTAGATGCAGGCAGGAGTCTGTCTACTTGTTATGGACGTGATGCCTATATACATGATCAATCCTAGATAATCTCATAACTATGCGCTTTTCTATCAATTGCTCGACAGTAATTTGTTCACCCACTGTAATACTTATGCTATCTTGAGAGAAGCCTCTAGTGAAACCTATGGCCCCGGGTCTATCTCTTATCATATTTGCTTTCAATCTACTTTTATTTGCATCTTTACTTTTTGCATCTATCTTATAAAATACCAAAAATATATTTATCTTATCATACTATCTTTATTAGATCTCACTTTCGCAAGTGGCCGTGAAGGGATTGACAACCCCTTATTGCGTTGGTTGCGAGTTCTCAGTTTGTTTGTGTAGGTGCGTGGGACTTTTTAGGAGCCTCCTACTGGATTGATACCTTGGTTCTCAAAACTGAGGGAAATACTTATGCTACACTTTGCTGCATCACCCTCTCCTCTTCGAGGAAAGTCAACGCAAGCTCAAGATGTAGTAGAGAGCGCCGGGATGATGAAGATGGCCACCGGTGATGCATTCCCCCTCCGACAGGGTGTCAGAACGGGCTCTTGAGAGGTTTTTGGTGGCTATAGAGGCTCGCAGCGGCGGAACTCCCGATCTATTGTTCGCTTCAATGTTTTTAGGGTATATGGGAATATATAGGCGAAAGAAGTCGGTCGAGGGAGCCTCGAGGGGCCCACAAGACAGGCTGGCGCGCCCAGTAGGGGGGGGGGGCGCCCCCCACTGATAACCCGCAAGTATACGGGATCAAGTGTAGCCTCTTTCGATAAGTAAGAGTGTCGAACCCAACGAGGAGCTAAAGGTAGAACAAATATTCCCTCACGTCCTATCTGCCACTAACACTACTAGGTAAAACCTTATACACAGAACTTTAGCAGTAGCGAGGGTCAAAAAAGCACGCTGGTGCTAAGTAGCAGTAGCGCGCCTAAGGAAACCGCGCTGCATATAAAGTTCTAGCAGTAGCGCGTCTGGCTGTAAACACGTTACTTCTAAAATTCCCACGGCTTAGCCGATTGGCTACACATAGTAGTAGCGACCTATAACGAACCGCGTTACCGCTACTTTATTTGTAGAAGCGCGTTTCAATATAAACTCGCTACTGCTAAAGGTTATAAAATTAAATGGAAAGAAAATAGAAAGGTAATTGAAAATCAAAGAAATAGAATAAGGTGAAAGGAAAAAAATAAAATGTGAAGAAAACTAAATGAAAAAGGGGAAAAAGAGAAAGGAGTAGCAGTAGCGTGTATCCCAGAATGCACTGTAGCTAAGGTAGCAGCAGCGCTTTTCCTGGAACGCCTACTGCTACTTCTGACTTAACCACGGGGTTCGTCCTTCCCCACGCGGCCACTTCCCCCAAATCCAACTCTCTCCACTCTCGCCGCCGCCGTCGCCCATCGGCCGCCGTCGTCGCCCGTCTGCCACCGCACGCTCTCCACACACCCTCTACTCTGCCCCGACCCCAGATTCAACGCCGCCCCCGCCCCCGACCTCAACGCCGCCCCGGACGCCGCCCCCGACCCCGACCTCGACGCTGCCATCCGCCGCGCGCCCGAGCCCCGACCCTGACCTCGACGCCGCCCTGCCCCTCCCTCGTCGCAGGCACCCGAGGTTAGCACGCCCGCTCCTCCCTCTCCCCTACCTCTGCCTAGGGTTTCTTTATATTTTAGTTGCATCAAATTAGTTAGGGTTCATGTAAGAGTGGAAACAAATCGGATGCGGATGCGGCTCAAATGAGTTAGGGTTCATATAAGGGTGAAAACGAATCAAATTTCTAATATGAATCATAAAACGAGTAAAATTTGACCACTTATTTCACTTTATAGTTGGATAATTGGAATATCCGCTACCACTTTCCACCCCTATAGGTTCATCAAATTAGATGGTAATTAGGGCAGTAGTTCCTAGGTACTAATTAGTTAGTAAGAACTAGGTACTAATTAGGTACTAGAATATTTTTATTTATAGTAAGTTTATTTTTAGTAAGAACTAGTTGAATTAATAGAACTAGTTAGTAAGAACTTGTTGCTATTTTTTAGTTAAAGCAATTTTTCCCGCCTCGACGTGGACGATGCCTATCCCACATCCTCGTCGTCGATTTGGCGAAGGACGACACCTGCTTGACCAGATCGGCCATGTCCGGGACTGGGCTCCGCCGGGGTGGTACTGGGAGGCGCTACCTACCGGGGGGCGCAGGTTGGTGAGGAGCCAGCCTGTCGTTGACCCGAACCTTCTTTGGTGGCGGTCACGTGGGCCAGTGACGGTCCAGAGGCTCAAGGACTCCGCGGAGGTGGTGCGTCACCGTGTCAGTGAGGAGGACGCGCACGTCCATCGCTACTTGTTTGCGTTGGAGCACAGGTCGTTCTCCAATACCTGGCAGGTTCTCCGAGGATCTCACTTGAGCTATGATCCCGTGATGGTTCCTTCTCTGTGGGTGTCCACCGCCCTCGCCGATACCCGTCGTGTGCTAGGGTTTTAGCTGTATTAGTGATGTTATATGTATGACACTATTCGTGATGTATTAGTGATAATACTCGACGATGTACGGATGCATGAGATGTTTTGCTTTTGCTTATTGGATGCATGCTAATTTGAGTCCTATAAGATATTTTGAAATGTATATCTTGTGTTGCTCAATATCCAAGTGGCCGGTCATGTTTGCAGGTTACACCTTCGAGTGGCCTATGTTTTGCCGGAGTGTTAATTCATTTCCGTTCCGGCAAAATTCAGGCGCTCGATATGTCCTATTTTAGCAAAGGTCATGCCGGATTTTTCCGTGAATTTTGGCATGACTTGTGCCAGAATATGTAGGAAATATCGTGTGCCCCGGATTTGTGTGTTGAGTATCCTGGTAGTTGTCTTTGATCAATTTTCAATTAATGTTTTAACTATGAACATAGGAAATGTCTGACGACGAAAAGAATTTCGGTATTTGCAAATACTGCGAAGACGAGCGCAGCCTGTGCGACGGAATCTTCCTAGATGATGATAGGCGCTTCAGCATCAAGCTGGACGAGAACTTCGAAGTGGATACAGTAAGTCACAACGACAAGTCTTTTTTCGTAATTAAGCATGACATCTGCTTCATTTGTTTCAACTTATATATTTTTTACTATTCTACTAGTGTATCCCCTGCCATGCAAGAGTTTTTGTATTGGATAAGATAGGTTTCAGTCATACTATGGAGGAAAAGAAAGTTTACTTGAAGACCGAGCATGGTTATATTTTCCATGCAAAATTATACAATTCAGACGACTACACCTATTTTGGATGCAAAACATGGTGAGCACTATGCAAGACTTATGCATTTGAGCCTGATATGGTTATCACCTTTGATATTCGTCCGGAAGATGATAGTGAAGGTAATACTGACATCTAGTCGATGTGCAAACGCCTCCAGTTATACCATTATGTAAGTTTCTCAACCATATTTATGTCTTTGATATTGTTTATTCAAAAATAGTTGACAACTAATTTGTATTGTCAGCTTATTTCGGTGCAAACAAACATGTCCAGCGCTTGGTAGACAGGACCGTATATTGTCCTGGGGCTGAACTCAACTGCGAGGAGCTCAGTCATTATGTTTCATGGCTTGAGGTTCTTGATACTATCAAGACAAATTTTCTTCCTGCATTTAGAAATGTTAGTATAGAAAATGTGCGACCAATAGTGTTCGTAATGAACTACGGTCACATCTATTTAGGAAGGATGGTAAGATTTTTACTATTTGTCCTTAGTGCATCTTTTCCATACATTATTTTTGAAGCTAAACTTCATTGCTAAGTATGTTACCATACGATGTTCTTCAACAGGGACTCCCGATGAATGTTGTGCCTTATGGGATCGAGACTAAAGGTACCATGAATATTATCAGCTTACGGCCAAGATATCCTACAGATTACTTTAGTGCATTCAAGATTAGCGACGCATGCTTAATAGTGCAAGACTGGACCAAATATGTGATGGGGGAGCGCAGAGAAGTACTAGGGGCAACAAACAGATGCGCTACCCACGATTAGGAGACAGGTTCATCTGCATGCTCCAACTTGATCAAGGAGGAGAGCTATACATGTTTTATGTTATTTTACCTAAGAGAGAGCAGCATGAGTGATTAGCTAGCTAGAAATGAGTTTGAGGATGATGATGTGCTACACTATTACTATGATGATAAAATAGCTAGTGTTGGTGGTAATGACTATGATGATTATTATTACTATCTCCGTTTCAGTTTATAAGTCCTGCGCGTATATCTAGGTTGCTAATTTTATCACCCTAATATAAACTATATAACACAAAAATTATACCTTTTGAAAGTAGAAACTCCGAAGTTTATGTTGGTATATTTTTTGTAATATATGATTTGTATTAGGTTGGTCAAATTGACGACCTAGGAGTACGCGCACGCCCTGTAAACTGAGAGAGAGGTAGTAGCTAGTGTTAGTGGTGATTAAATAAATACTGTTGGTGGTAATGACTATGATGATGATTAAATAGCTTGTGCTGGTGGATTAGATTCAAGTGGAGGCAACATGTGGTGCACATCGAAAGTACTACTAGTCCAAACTAGATCAAGTTTGGATTAGTAGTATACTTTTGACATGCACCACATATTGCCTCCACTTGAACCTAGTCCACCTTCATTTGACACACTGTTATGGACATAATGATGTAAACCTCATAACTGGTATTGTACCAATATTTGTATGATGGCGCATAAATACACTAAAATAAAATAAAATAAAAAAAGAATATTAGTAGCGATGGACAGAAAACACGTTGCAAGTAGTTACATTAGCAGTCGCGTGGGAGTGAACAAACGCTGCAGCTATTTATCCTAGCAGTAGCGCATGCGGGCACGCGTTACTGCTAAGCAATAGCTGTAGCGCCTTATTAGTAGTGCGCCTACCCGCGCTACTAGTGAGCACAAAACCAGCGCTACTGCTAGGGTTTTCCCTTGTAGTGTAATACGACTCTACGCATGCTTAGCGTTCGCCTTACCTAGAGCAAGTATGAAACTAGAAGTACTTTGTAGGTGTTCTTGGATAAGTTTGCAAAATAATAAAGAGCACGTAAATAAAATCTAGGGGCTGTTTAGATAAATAAGCAATAAAGTAAATATAGCGAGTGTGGAAAAGTGGTGGTAGGAATTGTGAAATTGCCCCTAAGCAATTGACTACGTTACTAGACCGATAGCAAGTTTTATGTGGGAGAGGCATAAGCTAACATACTTTATCTTCTTGGATCATATGCACTTATGATTGGAACTCTAGCAAGCATCTGCAACTACTAAAGATCATTAAGGTAAAACCCAACCATAGCATTGAAGCATCAAGTCCCCTTTATCCCATACGCCACAATCTGCTTACTCGGGTTTAAGCTTCTGTCACTCTAGCAACACAATAGGATAGCAACATAACCACAAGCAAATTAAACCAATCATAGCAATTCATCAATCACCGGTAGGACAACAAAAATCTACTCAGACATCATAGGATAATAATATGAAGCATAAAGCACCATGTTCAAGTAGAGGGTATAGCGGGTTGTGGGAGAGTGGACCGCTAAATATAGATGGGGGAAGGTGATGGAGATGTTGGTTAAGATGGCAGAGGTGTTGGTGAAGATCGCGGTGATGATGATGGCCCCTGGCAGCGCTCCGGCGCCACCGGAAGCAAGGGGGAGAGAGCCCCCCTTCTGCTTCTTCTTCCTTGACCTTCTCCCTAGATGGGAGAAGGGTTTCCCCTCTGGTCCTTGGCTCCCATGGCTTGGGAGGGGCGAGAGCCTCTCCAAGATTGGATCTATCTCTTTATCTCTCTCTGTTTCTGTGTTCTCTGGTTCTGCCCCTTCACCGTTTCTTTTATATCCGGAGATCCGTAACTCCGATTGGGGTGAATCTTTTGCCCAGATTTTCCTCATAAAATTAGCTTTATGGCGGCAAAAGAAGAGCGTCAACCGCATTACGGGATGCCCAGGAGAGTCCAGGGCGCGCCTGCCTCCCTGGGGCGCGCCCCCTATCTCCTGGCCCCCTCGGGCACCGTCTTGCGTTGATTTACTTCCCAAAAATCACAAATATTCCAAAATAATTCTCCGTCCGTTTTTATCCCGTTTGGACTCAGTTTGATATGAGTTTTCTACGAAACATAAAACATGCAACAAACAAGAACAGGCACTGGGCACTGGATAAATATGTTAGTCCCAAAAAATAGTATAAAAAGTTGGCAAAAGTATATGAAAGTTGTAGAATATTGGCATGGAATAATCAAAAATTATAGATACGGCGGAGACGTATCACTTATCAGCATCCCCAAGCTTAATTCCTGCTCGTCCTCGAGTATGTAAATGATAAAAAAAATAATTTTTGATGGGGAATGCTACCTAGCATAATTTTGATCATATGTCTAATCATGGCATGAATATTAAGACACGAGTGATTCAAAGCAATAGTCTATCATTTGAAAAAAAACAATAATACTTCGAGCGTACCAATAAAGCAATCATGTCTTTTCAAAACAACATGGCCAAAGAAAGTTATCCCTACAAAATCATATAGTCTGGCTGTTGCTCTATCTTCATCACACAAAGTATTTAATCACCACTACAAAAAAATACACTTCCGTGATGATACGTGTTTGTCACGGTAGGTCGCGTTTTTTGTCATGCATGTACATCCATGACAATTTTTTGACAGAATCAAGATAGTCATACCTGTGCTGTCGTAGAAGTGTTCCATGACATTACCAAAATTATCATCACGGAAGTGTCCACTTCCATGACGATAAATCACGCGTCACAGAACTGCTTTCGTCAAGGGTGACCGACATGTGGCATCCACCGTAACGGAACGCCGTTAAGCTATCGGGTCAGGTTTTGGATCCGATAACCTGTTAACAGCCCCGACCAATGGGAATTTTCCACGTGTAAAATCATCATTGGCTGGAGGAAACACGTGTCGGCTCACCGTTGGGACAGATGTCATCCGCTCATTGGACCGAAGGTGCCTATGATACGGCGACACGTGGCACGGCCCAACAGAGGCCCATTCCTGTGAAAAGGCCGGCCCGTTTGACTTGGTCAAAAGGTGGCGGGCCAGCCCACGGAAAGCCTATTAATGGCATGTTCGCATATAGCCCATTTACAGCCCGCTAACCCAGGGCCCGTTACGCCCTATCCGAATCAGGCCTAGTAGCGTCATCTGGGCCGTCCAATATGATTTAGCCCGTTTTAACTTCCGGCCCATGTGTGGCCCAAGACTTCTTTCGGCCCATATGAGGACCTTTGTAACTCTTGGCCCATTAACGGCCTGTGGTGGAACTGGCCCGTAATGAACATTGTATCACTTTATACCCATTAACGGCCCGTTATTCCATTGGACCGTTTCCAGCCCAAGTTATATTTTGGCCTTCTCAGGGCCCATTGATTCTTGGGCTCATTTGCAGCATTCGGTTACATACGGCCCGTTACTGTCATTTTCTGCTTGTGGGCCAAATTCAGCCCGTCGATACAGTCGGCCCGTTTGCGGACCGTTAATACGTTGGGCCATTTTCATGTCAAAAAACCCGTTGGGCTGTTTTCATAGAGTTATCAAATACGGCCTATTAACGGCCCGTTATGGTCCACGAATAGTATGGCCCATGATTGGCGAAATGATGATACGCCCCGTAGAAGGCCCATGGATCCTACGTCCCGTATGAGGCCCATGGATAGTATGGCCCGTAGAAGGCCCATGGACCCTACAGCCCATAGAAGGCCCATTGATCCCTAAGGCCCGTATAGAAGGCCGATGGATCCTACGACCCGTATAGAAGGCCAATGGTCCTACGGCCGAACGAAGGCCCATGGATCATACGGCCTGCAGGAGGCCCATGGTTACAATAGTCCGTGTGTTGCCATGATTATTTTGGCCTAGTTACCAAAAACAGGCTATTGTGGCCACTAGAAAAACACAGAAAAAGAATTGCAATGACTACAAGCAAACAACCAAACAAGACAATAAGGAAATAAATAAGCAAGCAATTAAGGCTAGCCTATTACCGCTATTACACATATGACATCCACTGGGCATCAAAGTTCGCCACCAGTGCAAATATAGGGAACAAAGCAGCATATTACATACACTTGGCCGTCAAAATTGGCCACCAGTGCAAATTACTTCGGCAACAAAACAAGAGCATAACTGAAACAACTTCAGAAGAGCTCAAGAAACGTTATCCTGGGTATCCACCATGCTGGCAATAAGCTTAGCAAGCTGATTAGCTTTGTCTTGTTTGGCGCTAAAATCCTCCAACGCTTGCTGTTGCACCAGAAAGTATGCATCTGAATGCTCCAGGGACTTCCGCAGTCCTTCCACTTCTTGTCGCAGCACAGCTGATCGATGTCTTTTAGCTTGTAGTTGAGACTCAAGAAACCGAACTGATTCAGACAGTGAGTTTGAATAGCTTGTGCATGCGGTAGTGGCCAGTAACTCGAACACTAAACCAAGACAGGACTTTGGGGTTGTCTCGCTGTCTTCAAGATAGTCTTCCTTAGCTGTTTTATCAGCTTTGTTGGAGACCAACAAGGATGTGTCACTATCCTGAACCTTATCTGCATTACTTTACCATTGCTTAATAAGGCACTCTTCCCCAATATTCTGTTAGCATTCTAAAAGAAGAAACAAGCAGACACATAACAAGTTTAGCATGTACTAGTATATGAAACTCATTTTGGTGAACCAGTTTATTAGTAAGGTGGACAGGATTAAACTACCAAGTCTTCTATTGCCAAGTACTAGTACATAATAAAAGCATCAAACAAACATATATCTATGTCCTATGGTCACTGCATTGTCTTGCCAAATCAAAATAGAGACACGGTTCAAATCATATCAGTTCAAGACAAAGCAGCAGTGAAAGAATACAAAGCGTGGGAAATTACACGGCACAACCAGATTTCAGATGGGTACCACGGGTCTACATGTACAACAACACTATTGGCTCTGTTGTGATGCTAGTAATGTGCATGATATGAAAGTCAACTGTATACACAATTGAAATTGAAATCAACAGAGCTATTGATAAGAGCAAACCTGTTAAAGAAACATGCATGAACATACCTGTTGTGACATTGGAGTTTCGATTGGATCCTTCAATTTAAAAATAAGTTTGTATGAGTAAATACAGTGATACAAGAGCAAAGCAATCATAGTTAAAAAAGGCGCGCCTAAGCGAGCGCTTAAGCGCGCCTAGGCTCTAGGCGTTGGCAAAACGCATTGCACATAACTACGCATAATCTGTGCATAACTGCGCATAAGCATGCGCTTTGGTCAGTAAAGCGCAAGGCGGTGGCAAAACGCACAATTAACGCCTAGCGCTTTTTTGAACTATGATAGCAATGGAATCTTAAATTAGAATAGGTTTAGGCACTTGTTCTACATGAACAGAGTACAGTAAGTGATACGTCTCCAACGTATCTATAATTTTGGATTGCTCCATGCTACTTTATCTACTGTTTTAGGCATTATTGGGCTTTATTATCCACTTTTATATTATTTTTGGGACTAACCTATTAATCGGAGGCCCAGCCCAGATTTGTTGTTTTATGCCTATTTCAGTGTTTCGAGGAAAAGGAATATCAGACGGAATCAAAATGGAACGAAATCAACTGGAGAAGTTAATTTTGGAAGGAAACCAATCAGATGGACTTGGAGTGTACGTCAGGGGATTCCCGGGCTGCCCACGAGGGTGGGGGCGCCCCCTGGGCGCGCCCCCTACCTCGTGAGCCCCCCGGAGGTCCACCGACGTACCCCCTGCACCCATATATACCTACGTACCCTAAAACTTCCAGAACAGAAGATAGATCGGGAGTTCCACCGCCGCAAGCCTCTGTAGTCACCAAAAACCAATCGGGACCCTATTCCGGCACCCTACCGGAGGGGGATCCCATCACCGGAGGCCATCTTCATCATCCCGGCGCTATCCATGACGAGGAGGGAGTAGTTCACCCTCGGGGATGAGGGTATGTACCAGTAGCTATGTGTTTGATCTCTCTCTCTCTCGTGTTCTTGAGGTGATACGATCTTGATGTATCCCGAGCTTTGCTATTGTAGTTGGATCTTATGATGTTTCTCCCCCTCTACTCTCTTGTGATGAATTGAGTTTCCCCTTTGAAGTTTTCTTATTGTATTGAGTCTTTATGAGAACACTTGATGTATGTCTTGGCATGATTATCTATGGTGACAATGGGATATCATGTGCCACTTGATGTATGTTTTGGTGATCAACTTGCGGGTTTCGTGACATTGGGAACCTATGCATAGGGGTTGGCACACGTTCTTGACTCTCCGGTAGAAACTTTGGGGCATTCTTTGAAGTACTTTTATGTTGGTTGGATGAATCTGAGATTGTGTGATGCATATCGTATAATCATGCCCATGGATACTTGAGGTGACAATGGAGTATCTAGGTGACATTAGGGTTTTGGTTGATTTGTGTCTTAAGGTGCTATTCTAGTATGAATTCTTTTATAGATTGGTCTGAAAGAATAACTTTGAGGTGGTTTCGTACCCTACCATAATCTCTACATTTGTTCTTTGCCATTAGTGGCTTTGGAGTGACTCTTTGTTGCATGTTGAGGGCTTGTTATATTATCTATCTATGTTATTATTGTTGAGAGAACTTGCACTAGTGAAAGTATGAACCCTAGGCCTTGTTTCCTATCATTGCAATACCGTTTACGCTCACGTTTATTACTTGTTACCTTGCTGTTTTTATTATTTCAGATTACAAATACCTTTATCTACCATCCATATTGCACTTGTATCACCATCTCTTCGCCAAACTAGTGCACCTATACAATTTACCATTGTATTGGGTGTGTTGGGGACACAAGAGACTTTTTGTTATTTGGTTGCAGGGTTGTTTGAGAGAGACCATCTTCATCCTACGCCTCCTACGGATTGATAAAGCTTAGGTCATCCACTTGAGGGAAATTTGCTACTGTCCTACAAACCTGTGCACTTGCAGGCCCAACAACGTCTACAAGAAGAAGGTTGTGTAGTAGACATCAAGCTCTTTTCTGGCGCCGTTGCCAGGGAGGCAAAGGTAAAGGACACTCACTCACACCCCGTCAACTAAGCTCTTTTCTGGCGCCGTTGCCGGGAAGGCTAGGTAAGTGAAGGTATATCTTTAGATCTTGCAATCGAATCTTTTTGTTTCTTGTTTTAGCACTAGTTAGTCTATAAAAGAAAATTACAAAAAATGGAATTGAGTTTGTCTCATACGCTTCACCTTTTTAATATCTTTCGTGAGTATGATGGGAAGGAAAATTGTTCTCAAGTACTAGAAGAAGAATTACATAGAATTCTTGGCATGAAATATGTGAATGATGAGCATGATTGCAATGTTGTTAGTATGAATTCCTTGAATATCCATGATGTTAATGATATGCAAAGCCACAAGCTTGGGGAAGCTTTGTTTGATGAAGATGATAATTTTTGTCCCCCAAGCTTTGATGAGCAAATTTACTATGATGAAAGCATGCCTCCTATCTATGATGTGATGATACGTATGCTATAAAGAAGAAGTTTGCTTATGTGGAGAGTAGTAAATCTTCTATGCTTGTAGATCATGAAAAGAATGTTTTAGGTGCTGCTTATATTGTTGAATTTACTCATGATGCTACTGAAAATTATTATGAGGGAGGAACATATGCTTGTAGGAATTGCAATAATATCAAGTTTCCTCTCTATGTGCTTAAAATCTTGAAGCTATGCTTGTTTTACCTTCCTATGCTTGTTGATTATTGTTCCCATAAGTTGTTTGCTCACAAAATCCCTATGCATAGGAAGTGGGTTAGACTTAAATGTGCTAGTCATATGCTTCATGATGCTCCCGTTATGTTTCAATTCTCATCTTTTATATGAGCATCATTGTCATCATCATGCCTAGCTAAAAGGCATTAAAGAAAAGCGCTTGTTGGGAGACAACCCAATATTTATCCTTACTGTTTTTGTGTGTCCACATGATTATGCTACTGTATTAATCATGTTTTATAGCTTTTGTTTCAATAAAGTGCCAAGTAAGACCTTTAGGATAGCTTACGGTGATAGTTGTGTTGATCCTCCTGAAAATCAGAAACTTTTGCACCTAGTAAATTAGTTTTGTTAATTCACAGAAACGTGCTTCTGATCTGATTCCTTTTGCTCTGGATTGGTACAGGAATTTCTTAGGACTTCCTAATTTGGTAGGATTTTTGGAGTTCCAGAAGTATACGTTTGATGCAGATTACTACAGACTCTTCTGTTTTTGACAGATTCTGTTTTCTATGTGTTGTTTGCTTATTTTGATGAATCTATGAGTAGTATCGGAGGGTATGAACCATAGATAAGTTGGAGTACAGTAGATGATTACACCAATATGAATTTAGAATGAGTTCATTACAGTACCTAAGTGGTGGTTTTATTTTCTTATACTAACGGAGCTTACGAGTTTTCTGTTGAGTTTTGTTTTGTGAAGTTTTCAAGTTTTGGGTAAAGATTTGATGGACTATGGAATAAGGGGTGGCAAGAGCCTAAGCTTGGGGATTCCAAAGGCACCCCAAGTAAATATTCAAGGACAACCAAGCAACTAAGCTTGGGGATGCCCCGGAAGGCATCCCCTCTTTCGTCTTCGTTCATCGGTAACTTTACTTGGAGCTATATTTTTATTCACCACATGATATGTGTTTTGGTTGGAGCATCATTTTATTTTGTTAGTCTTTGCTTGCTGTTATTTATATTAATGTTTTGCATCTTTAGTTTCAATAAAGAAGTCGAGGATAGCCTTTGCCATGCTTATTTTGCTAGTATACATGTTGCTGTTTGAAAACATAAAGTTTACCGCTGTTGCAAAAATTCCCTAGAAAAGTCAGAGAGTGGTATAATGTTGAATCTTTTTGCATAATGAGCTCTGATAAATTTATCACAGTGGGACTTTTAGTTCATAATTTTTGGAGTTAGGGAAGTATTGATACTCCTGCATTCTTTACAGACTGTACTGTTTTGACATATTGCTGTTATGTTTGCATTGTTTGCATATGTTTGCTTGTTTAATGATTCTATTTGATGATAGGAGTATTAAATATGCATAGGAATTTAGTATGCAATGTTGAATAATAATCTTAGTTATTTGTTACAGTAGAAAATGATAAGGTTTTGCATTGGTTTATACTAACCTATCTCACGAGTTCTTGTTGAGTTTGGTGTGGATGAAGCTTTTGATAAATAGAGAAACCATGATACGAGAGGAATTAAAGAGACACAAAAGTTCCAGATTGGGGATGCCCAAGGCACCCCAAGATAATATTTCAAGAAGTCTCAAGCATCTAAGCTTGGGGATGCCCCGGTAGGCATCCCACCTTTCTTCTTCAACAACTATCGGTTAGTATCGGTTGAGCCTAAGTTTTTGCTTTTTCACATGAGTTGTGCTATCCTTGCTATGTAGTTTTCTTTAGATTTGCTTGCTGTTTGAATAAAGTATCAACATCTGAAATTCTTAAATGAGAGAGAGTCTTCGCATAGTTGCATAATTATCTAGCTACTCATTGATCTTCACTTATATCTTTCGGAGTAGTTTGTTGTTGCTCTAGTGCTTCACTTATATCTTTTAGAGCATGGTGGTAGTTTTATTTTGGAGAAATAGTTGAACTCTCATGCTTCACTTAGATTATTTTGAGAGTCGTTAATAGCATGGTAATTTTCTTAATATTAATATACTTGGTATTCAAGATATGTGAAACTTTCTTTTGAGTGAGTTGAATACTAAGATAAGTTTGATACTTGATAATTGTTTTGAGATATGGAGGTGATAATATCAAAGTCGTGCTAGTTGGGTAATTATGAATTCATAGAATGCTTGTGTTGAAGTTAGCAAATCCCGTAGCATGCACGTATGGGTAAAGTTGTGTAACAAATTTGAAACATGAAGTGTACCTGGCTTGTGCATCATTATGAGTGGCGGTCGGGGACGAGCGATGGTCTTTTCCTACCAATCTATCCCCCTAGGAGCATGCGCGTAGTACTTGATTTTTGATGGCCTCTAAATTTTTGCAATAAGCATATGAGTTCTTTTGACTAATGTTGAGTCCTTGGATTATACGCACTCTCACCTTTCCGCCTTTGCTAGCCTCTTTGGTACCGTGCATTGCCCTTTCTCACCTTGAGAGTTGATGCAAACTTCGCCGGTGCATCCAAACCCCGTGATATGATACGCTCTATCACACATAAACCTCCTTATATCTTCCTCAAAACAGCCACCATACCTACCTATCATGGCATTTCCATAGCCATTCCGAGATATATTGCCATGCAACTTCCATCATCATCATGACGTACATTACTTTTGTCATATTTCCATTGCATGATCATGATCGTATTTGTGGCAAGGCCACCATGCATTATTTTTCATACATGTCACTCTTGATTCATTGCATCATCCCGGTACATCGCCGAAGGCATTCATATAGAGTCATATCTTGTTCTAAGTTTCGAGTTGTAATCCTTGTGTTGTAATCAATAGAAGTGTGATGATCATCATTATTAGAGCATTGCCCAAATAAAAAAAGAGAAAGGCCAAAAAAAGAAAAAAAGAAAGGCCCAAAAAAAGGGCAATGCTACTATCTCTTTTTTCCACACTTGTGCTTCAAAGTAGCACCTTGTTCTTCATGTAGTGAGTCTCATATATTGTGCTTCAAAGTAGCACCTTGTTCCTCATGTAGTGAGTCTCATAAGTTGTCTTTTTATACTAGTGGGAACTTTTCATTTTAAAACTTGGATTGTATATTCCTACGATGGGCTTCCTCAAATGCCCTAGGTCTTCGTGAGCAAGCAAGTTGGATGCACACCCACTAGTTTTCTTTTGTTGAGCATTCATAGCTCTAGTGCATCTGTTGCATGGCAATCCCTACTCCTCATGTTGACATCAATTGATGGGCATCTCCATAGCCCGTTGATTATCCTCGTCAATGTGAGACTTTCTCCTTTTTTGTCTTCTCCACACAATCCCCATCATCATATTCTATTCCACCCATAGTGCTATATCCATGGCTTGCGCTCATGTATTGCGTGAAGGTTGAAAAGGTTTGAGATTATTTAAGTATGAAACAATTGCTTGGCTTGTCATCGGGGGTATAGAAGTTGGGAACATCTTTGTGTGACGAAAATGAAGCATAGCCTAACTATATGATTTTGTAGGGATGAACTTTCTTTTGCCATGTTATTTTGAGAACACATGATTGCTTTGATTAGTATGCTTGAAGTATTATTATTTTTGTGTCAATATGAACTTTTGTCTTGAATCTTTCGGATCTGAATATTCATATCACAAGTAAGAAGAATTACATTGAAATTATGCCAAAGTATCACTCCGCATCAAAAATTATTTTTTATCATTTACCTACTCGAGGACGAGCAGGAATTAAGCTTGGGGATGCTTGATACGTCTCCAAGGTATCTATAATTTTTGATTGCTCCATCCTACTTTATCTACTGTTTTAGGCAATATTGGGCTTTATTATCCACTTTTATATTATTTTTGGGACTAACCTATTAACCGGAGGCCCAACCCAGATTTGCTGTTTTATGCCTATTTCAGTGTTTCGAGGAAAAGGAATATCAGACGGAGTCAAAACGGAACGAAATCAACTGGAGAAGTTAATTTTGGAAGGAAACCAATCAGATGGACTTGGAGTGCACGTCAGGGGATTCTCGGGCTGCCCACGAGGGAGGGGGGCGCCCCCCTGGGGATGCCCCCCTACCTCGTGAGCCCCCCGGAGGTCCACTGACATACCCCCTGCACCCATATATACCTACGTACCCTAAAACTTCCAGAACAGAAGATAGATCGGTAGTTCCGCCGCTGCAAGCCTCTGTAGCCACGAAAAACCAATCGGGACCCTGTTCCGACACCCTGCCGGAGAGGGATCCCATCACCGGAGGCCATCTTCATCATCCCGGCGCTATCCATGACGAGGAGGGAGTAGTTCAACCTCGGGGATGAGGGTATGTACCAGTAGCTATGTGTTTGATCTCTCTCTCTTGTGTTCTTGAGGTGATATGATCTTGATGTATCCCGAGCTTTGCTATTGTAGTTGGATCTTATGATGTTTCTCCCCCTATACTCTCTTGTGATGAATTGAGTTTCCCCTTTGAAGTTTTCTTATCGGATTGAGTCTTTATGAGAACACTTGATGTATGTCTTGCCGTGATTATCTGTGGTGACAATTGGATATCAGGTGCCACTTGATGTATGTTTTGGTGATCAACTTGCAGGTTTCGTGACATTGGGAACCTATGCACAGGGGTTGGCACACGTTCTTGACTCTCTGGTAGAAACTTTGGGGCAGTCTTTGAAGTACTTTTATGTTGGTTGGATGAATCTGAGATTGTGTGATGCATATCGTATAATCATGCCCACGGATACTTGAGGTGATAATGGAGTATCTAGGTGACATTAGGGTTTGGTTGATTTGTGTCTTAAGGTGTTATTCTAGTATGAACTCTTTTATAGATCGATCCGAAAGAATAACTTTGAGGTGGTTTCGTACCCTACCATAATCTCTACGTTTGTTCTCCGCTATTAGTGGCTTTGGAGTGACTCTTTGTTGCATGTTTGTTATATTATCTATCTATGTTATTATTGTTGAGAGAACTTGCACTAGTGAAAGTATGAACCCTAGGCCTTGTTTCCTATCATTGCAATACCATTTACGCTCACGTTTATTACTTGTTACCTTGTTGTTTTTATTATTTCAGATTACAAATACCTTTATCTACCATCCATATTGCACTTGTATCACCATCTCTTCGTCGAACTAGTGCACCTATACAATTTACCATTGTATTGGGTGTGTTGGGGACACAAGAGACTTTTTGTTATTTGGTTGCAGGGTTGTTTGAGAGAGACCATATTCATCCTACGCCTCCTATGGATTGATAAAGCTTAGGTCATCCACTTGAGGGAAATTTGCTACTGTCCTACAAACCTGTGCACTTGCAGGACCAACAACGTCTACAAGAAAAAGGTTGTGTAGTAGACATCAGTAAGACGCAAGAATAAAATACTTCAAAATGGAAAATGAGCTCATAGACCTTACCACATTCTTGGTTCGGGACCAGTACAGAACAAGGCGTTCCCAGTCATCGTCCAATAAATGTGTCTCAGGAGAACATAAGGGAATTTGATGAGTTTCTTTGCCGGTGAAGTACGTTTTCTTCAGGTAATTACGATACTGCCACCAAGAATTCTTGAAGATAGCAGAGGTATTAGCATAGGTTACCTCATCCTGAGTTTCCAAATCGGTCCTTCTCTATAGAGAAAAATGGGAAAATTTGCTGTATTATAACCATCATGGAGGTAGGATGTATGGGACGAAGCAAAGTAATTCCCATGAATAACATTACTTACACATAACTCCTGGAAAAACACCTGCAACTGGCATTTTCCTTCATCTTCAGTATAATATTTCCAAGATGGGAAGATACGCACATACGATTTAACAACATCAAATGCGATAGATGCTAAACTACGACTAGCTGGTTGTGCTTCCTCCACAGGAATAGGCGTACTAACTGGTGGAGTTGGGGTTCGCCGTGATAGTACTGGCCCTTTGGGCACTGGAGCTGCCTTACTAACTGCTGTTGTTTGGGAGCTCTGTGGTGGAGATGGTGCTGTGTCAACAGGAACTGGGTTACTATCGGCTGGGGTTGGGGTTAGATTGGGTGAAGCTGGTTCTCTATCCATCGCAGTAGGGGTACAATCTGTGAGAGTTTGGGTTATGTGTGGTAGGGCTGGTTCTTGTGCATGTACAACCGGGGTGCTATCTCCACCAAGAGGTAGCACTGTTTTATTTGAAGACCGTGTTTTTATTCCGCTAGATACTGGCATCACCCACTCCAATTCAAATGGCTGATAAATAGGAAACGTAGTTGAATGTATAGACATTGTATGAGAGACAGATGCAATAGATATTGTGGAAAAAAGAGGGCATGAAATAGTTGACATGTATATTGTTTAACTAAAATGGATAGCATGACATAATTTCACATATATGATGTCTATCTAAACTGGATAGCATAGCATAACATAATTCAAAGATATGATGAATAACTAAACAGGATCGCATGACATAATTCACCTACATGTTATCTAAGTAATCAGGATCGCATCATTTAATTCACATATGTGATTTATATGCTAAACAGAGGGCATTCGATATGGTGTCTGAACTAAGAACATGGTGTTGAATATTGTGTATATGATGTCTAAACTATGCAATGCAAGACACCATATGCATGATATGAGCAGTATAATCGTGCCAAGTTAGAGCATACACCTCAGTGGGGGAATAAGATTGGTCATCTGTCTCTGAATCCATCTCTAAGGAGCTATCGGGACCCAACAAGAGATCTCCTTCGACAGGTAGCACTGTCTGCTCTGAAGGCCTTGTTTTCACTCCAGATTTTTCCATCTCCCACCCAAATGGCTAATTCACAGGAAGAGTAGTTTAATGTACAAACATTGTCGACAAATGGAAATGTAATGAAGAAAAGGATGGGCAAGATATCATTCAAATATATGATGTCTGGTTAAACAGGATGGCATTGCACATTTCACATATATTATGGCTGGCTAAAAGACATAAGACTGCATAATTCCCATATATGATAAAGAAACTAAATAGGTGGCATTACAGAACATGTCTAAACTAAGCAGATGACATATATGATGTCAAAAGTAGGCACTTCAAGGCAACATATGCATGATATGACTAACATCATCATGCCAAGGTAGAGCAAACACCTTGGGGGGTAAATAGGAGTGGTCAGCAGCGTCTGAATACGCCTCAGAACAGATATCTTCCTCTAGATTACAATCTGGAGATGGGTGGGGAGGGTTTGCCATTGAACCCACCGTGGAGCAATGTCTGCATGACATTGTATTGCCGTGCAAAACTCTTCTCTTTTTCTCTACATGTTCCATGACCGTGTACAATATCTGACATGCATACAAAAAAATATGGTGAGATTATGTAAGGAGAGCATGCAGAAATTTAGAGTGATGGTAACAACCAGTGGATCGACGTTTTTCCGTTGAACCAAAATAGCCCTAATGGATCGACGTGAATGTATAGTCATAAGTGATGCAACAAGTGTACAACCTATTTGCCGTAGCCGTGTCGACCTCAGCATCATTGGGTTGGTCACTGAAGCAGTTGAGGCAGAGGTGGCTGTCGGAGGTGTGGAGGAAGATCTGAGGAATCTGTAGATGGCATCCACGGCACTGCTCTGTTGTCATGGATCGTTTTGTCGTTGGAGCAGCTCCGGTGAGCCGTAAGACGTCAGGCTGAAGCAGCACAAGACAGACATCATCAATCTCAAGTGGCATTCTAATAGCATCTCCAATAGATGATGTCAAATGGATGTAAAATTAACATCACCAAAAACCACCTGACTACAACAGATGAGGTAAAAATTGTTGACTCTAAACTTAACTGTCGAAACTGAAATTAACCGTGGAATCTGAATGCTACTATCGAAACTGAACGCAATGATAGCAGAGAGGCACTTGACATGTAGTTTAGGGAGGGCCTGCAGTTCATCTTCAACCTGCACCCCCCTTGAGCCGCCAGCCACCACCGGCCGAACCGCCGGCCCCAGCGCCGCCTCGCCGCCCCAAAACAACTCGCCACCGCTGCCCCGGCCAGCCCTCTAGGCCCCCCGCCCCCACCCTGAACCCTAAGATAGATAGTGCGGTACCTCTCCGGCAAGCCCCCGTCCCCGCTGCGGGTGGTTCTTCCTTAACTCCGGTGAGCGCCCCCAACCCCTGAAAATCGACTGACCCAAAAGTCCATTCAGTCGACTGAAGTGTGGCTTAATCGGAGCAGAGCAGCAGCACGAGCGAGGGGGAGAGCAGCAGCAGCAGCTGGACGAGCGAGCGATCGAGCGAGAGCCGGAGCAGCAGCAGCAACGCGAGCGAGCGAGCGAGAGCCGGATCAGCAGCAGCAGATCTGGCTGGTATGGACGCCGCCGCCGAAGGGGCCTCGCACTAGGGGAGAGCCGCCATGGAGATGTCGCCCGTGGCGCCGGCTTCAAGGTAGCCGCTCCATGGGGGTGCAGGATGGAGCACCGCCGGTGCCGGGAGGTTGAGTTAAGGAGAAGGTGCGATGCGATGAGTGTACAACCTCTTTGGTGGCGCCGAGTAGGCCCCGGCTTCGTTTGAGGAGTCGGTGAGGATGTTGCGGTTCCGGTGGAGCAGGTTAAGGCGGCGCTGTGGGGATGGAGCAGCCGCGATAGACGAGGCGATCATCGAAGCAGCTCCTTGGAGGTGGAGGACGGGGTGGCTGAACCGGCGGGACGGCGAGATGGACGACGGATCCTCATCCGGGGAGGTGGACGAGGGATGTCGGGCTGTTGCGGTGGACGACGTCGTCGGGGAAGAGGCTCCGGCTGCGCAGCAGTGACGTGGTGGACGGAGGAGGGTGGGGTTTCGCGGCTGGAGCGGAGAGGTTATGGCGGCCTGGGATTTGAATGGCGAAAAGGGGGCGATGGGAGGGGGTGAAGAATGAATTAGGGACGCACTTGTCCAAAATGTAGGGTGTGTTACAAAAGTACCCCCACTGATTTGAACTAGCGGCCCTTTCGGCTCAGTGTTAGAAGGGGGATTTCGCATGTCGGGATTTGGCAGCTGGAGGGAGTTTTCGCGCGCATTGTAATTTCGGGATAGCAAGGCGCGGGTTGTGAAGGCGCCAGTTTTGGGAGCACGATATCTGAATTTTCGGGATATAACAAGACACGGGTTGAATTTTAGGGACAAGCCTAACGTGTAGTAATATTGTACTTGTACGTACCAAATCAATTCGCACTTCCCTCAACCAAAAAGAAAACGAAAAAAATAAAACTATTCACACCACACAAAGAGAGAGTCTTGCCCCGTTTTACTATACAAATGCTATTCAAAGCTACTCCCTCCTTCCATCTATATAGGGCCTAATGCATTTTTCGATGCTAACTTTGACCAAATATTAGAGCAATGATATATGACATGCAACTTACACAAAGCACACCGTTAACTTCGTCTGTGAAAGGTTCTTTCAATGATATAATTTTCATATTGTGCATGTCATGTACTATTAATCTTGTCAATAGTGAAAGGCGGTCTTAAAAATCTCATTACGCCCTATGTACATGGAAGGAGGGAGTATGAATCCATGTTATGTCCGATTAATTTTTTTTGCTTACTGTATAATGCATGTAACCTACTCATACCAACATTTGAGTGCATTCCAAATGTCTATACTACTGCTGCAATTCGAGCTAAATTTGAATTCGTTTCTCTATTTCAATAAGAATCTACAATCATGATTGTTGCCAACTTCAACCATCATAGTTTCCTTGCTATCCGCCAGATATAAATTGGATGGCCTATAATGCAGGTTGGCAGGCACACCATCATCAACAACTCTGTTTTTTTATAAGAGTAGAGATAAAATATATTAATTTTAGTATAACATGTTCATAAACACACCATGTGTATCGCCATTCTATATATTCACACATGCTCGGTTTAAAACACTATGATAAATTCTTCAAATATCCGAATTCGCTTTTCATAATGAAGTATATATGATCTCTATTCGTCTTTTACACCCACACAACCCTCTTATCTTTGTAGCTAGCACTAACTTTCTCTTGTGCAAGCACACGCCCGCATCCCTCTCACCCTCCCTCAGCATTCTCTAGCTCCATCGGCAAATTCATCTTTTCACTTTAGGTCGTTCACCCATGGTGTGTGTAGTCCCCCCAGCTCCTTCTTTACGGCACACATCGATCGATATGCCTCTTGTCGGGGGTTGGGTGCGACATATGCCAAAGGATGGCTTATCATGGTGGGGGCGAGTAGAACGTCGCCGGTGCCTGGAAACGGGATGAGGCGAAGACATGCACGCCGGCGGATCTTACCCAGCTTCAGGGCTCTCCGAGGAGATAACAGCTCTACTGCTGCTCTGCGGGGTCTCCGCATGATCACTAAGGCAAAGTGAGTACAAGGTTGCTCCTTGAGCTGTATTCTAGAGGTAGGAGAAGGCAAGGCTAGCTCTCTCCTTCCTATATGATCTGGTCTAGTGCTAATGGATTCCAACCCTTTGCATGGGTGCCCTAGGGGGTTTATATAGGCCTACCCCCCAGGGGTACAATGGTAAAACCGGCTGGGCGCGGGTCCCAGCCGTCTGTCTCTCAGGCCGCTGTCTTCTCCGCCGACTGCTGGGGCCCACCGACTGGTGGGCCCCACCGACTTGCCTGGTACGTGGCCGACAGCCCTTGTTCGCCGCGGGCGGGTCTTGCCGGCTGCAGATCACTGTAGCCGTGCTTCTAATGACGCTGGCTTGGTCATGGGGTCATGGCAACAGTGCCGCCGCCTGACGGGAGATCACTGTTGCCATTCCCCGTCGTGTCTGGTTAATGGCGTGTGGGGCTCGTGGGAGGGGCCAGCCGACTCCTGGGGGCCGACTCCCAACGGTCCGTCTTGTGGCTCCCTCGCCGTCTTCTGTACTCCCGCTGACTGGTGGGACCCGCCGTCTCTCGGTTGTATAGATAGGCCGTCGTGGGCACAGGGCTCCGCCCCCAGGGGCTGAGGTCAGGGCTGGCATGGCAACAGTGCCGCGCCAGATGGAGATCTCCGCCGGTACGGCGCACTGTGGCCATGCCTGCCCTCAATAAACGGGGCAGGAACGGGCCGCGTGGTGGCCGTTCCCCGTCCCGTCCATTATCGCGAAGGTACGGGGTGGTTGGAGTCGCGGGCCGACTCCCTACAGCCGGCTTCTCCGAAAGTCGCCGGCCAGGAGTCGGCTTATCTTGGAGTTGTCCCTGGGACTCGGCCGCGAGGGGCAGTTGACAGTGTCGCCGCCGACTCTCGGAAGGCGGCTCGTCGTCTTGGGGCTCGAGGGGCACATCCTGCCCCGATGTCTTGAAAGGTCCAGGGACTCGGGTTAGCCTACCCGTGGCCCATTACTCCGATAGTAGTCCCCGAAGCTGGTGAGGCTCCGAGGGTGATACGTCGTGGGGCCTCAATAGTTTCATCCTTCTGGTGGTGAAATCTGGGCCTTGCTCACCGTCTTCATTCAAGCCGACTAACTGGAGCCGGACTCGCGGGGGGCTGTCTTGCCCCCTAAAGAGTTTGAAAGTCGTGGCGGGATCCAGGCGGCGTGCCTGATACGCTTCCCCGTAGTCGCCCGTTGTGGACCCGTCGCGCGGTGCCACGTGGTAGGGATAGTCTGCCCACCCACACGCGCGACGGGACAGGCCGTCAGGCGGGGCCCGCCACTACCGCGCCTCGGCACGCGAACGGATCCGTTGCGGCCATGCGGACGGTTGGGGTTCCCACGTCGTTACTGCGCGCAGTAACTTCGTGGGGTAAATCGTGGTGGGCGTGGGGTCCTGCGCGCAGTTATCGCCGTGGGTGCCGCGCGGGCGAGGGAGATATCGCCAGCGCCGGAGGACGGCCAGCGGGTCATATTCCGCTCGCACCTCATGCGTGGCCTAGGGCTGCCGGCGAGCGGCTTCTTCCGCTCATTCTTGGAGTTCCACGGGCTCCAGCCGCACCACCTTACTCCGAACACGGTGGTGCTACTGGCCGCCTTTGCCACCCTGTGCGAGGGCTTCCTCGGTGTTCTCCCCACCATCGAGCTGTGGGGGGAGTTCTTCCAGTCCAAGCTCGGCACGCACGTCACCGGCGTGCCAGCCCAGTGCGGTGCCTTCATCGCAATGCGGAGATCAATGGCCGACAACCCGTTCCCCTCCATTCCACTGATCAAGTCGGTGAAGATGTGGCAACAGTCCTATTTTTATGTGAAGAACGTCGCCCAGAAGGCGACTGGGTCAATCTGCCACCCTACAAAGCCGGTGCGCCGGCTGGGACGCTCCCCAGCTGGTCCCACCGGGCCAGGACGCTGACACCCGCAGGTGCCGCCGCCGTCGCGCGACTCCGAGTGCTGACGCAGTCGGAGGGCTTGGCCGGGGCCGACTTGCTGGCCGCCTTCGTGGCGCGCCGAGTCCTCCCTCTCCAAGGCCGACCTCATCTGATCAGTCAGATGAGCGACCACCGGGACCCGAGTCGGATGTGCACCAAGGACATGCCCCACGCGGAGGTGGAGAACATGGTGAACCACATCCCGAACTGCGATCTTGCGGTGGATTGGCAGTTCGGCAAAGAGCCGTACTCGTGCACCAACCCCCCGCCTGTGGTAAGTCATATCTCTTGTTCCTCTATTTTCTTTTGCAGCCGAATCCGACTTCTGATCTTTTTGGTTTCTTCGAGTCAGAACCCCCTCATGCAGCCTTCAGCCGGCACCACGGGACCGCCCCATGAGTTCGTCCCCGACCGAGCGGAGAGCGACGTCGACGACCCCGACTTGGGGGCGGCGACGATGGAGACCGACGCTGAAGGAGGGGGAGGAGGAGCAGGAGGCGGCTTCAAGCCCTCGGCCACCTTCACCGACTGGCCTGATGACGACGCCGAAGGGGAAGTCGCCCCGCACCACCAGTCGAAGGTCGGCCAGCCAGGCGCGAGTTCCTCCGCTGGCTTGGACGGTCAAGGCGGTGCGAAGAAGCGCCGGGCCGGGCCGAGTTCGCTCGGCGGCCGGTCGAAGAAGTTCAAGGGGGCGGCCGCCGCGACCAAGCGGGAGGAGGAGGTCGCTAAGGCCAACCGCTTCCGCAAGGAAGTGAAGAAGCCGCCACTGGTCTCTGCGTAAGTCTTTCTGCCTTCGTCTTATTTTCTTCTGGTGAATCTTGTCAAAATTTCTTACATTGCTTCTTCGCTTCAGGGCTCCCCTTACCCTTGAGAGGGTCGCTTCCCCCTCCATCATGGGGTCGGTAGAGACATCCGCCAATACTCGGCGGATTGACCCCGCCGCCGACCTCCAGGACGCGATGGAGCAAAACGCGCGGGAGAAGCGCGACGAGGAGGAAGCCGACCGCCTGGAGAAGGCGCAGGCCGAGAAGGCGGCGGCCTCCATCGAGAAGAAGCTGGAAGAGGCCGAAGCCGCCGTCGCAGCAAAACAGCAAGCTGAGGAGACCGCGCACCGCCAATCGGCATTACTTGTCATCCCGCTGAGCTCCTCACCGCCGCCCCCGGAATTCACGGGGCAGACTGGAGAAGCCGGCGGCGAGAACCCCATCGTGGAGAGGGAAAGCGGCGAGGCCTCCATGTCGGACACGGCCATGCCGCCTCCGCCGCCGTCTGGGAGCGCGCATGGTAAACAGCCGGCGGTCCCGCCGGTGCCGCCGACTGAGGACGAGGCCATGGCGAAGCTGCTCCTTCAAGTCGCCTCCCCAGCACGCCGCCGCCTTGAGAAGGCGACTTCGGCACCACGCCCCTTGGAGACCGGCGCCGCCTACTCGGCCATCCCAGATGCCGAAGCGACGAGCGCCGCGCCTGTTGGGTGGGTGCGAGGAGGTAGCACAGGCCCGCTGAACCAGGCGCTTCTCGACGTCCAGGCGAAGCTGCGAGACGAGGGCGACGCCATCCAGAACAGCACCAAGGCGCATCTAGCATCGCGAGCAGCCGTCCGGGTATGCTTTCTTCTTTTGACTTTGTTTTTCTTGTTTTTCTCTGTGGGGGCGCGCCAGTGCACCCACTGGGTGTAGTCCCTGAGTTTCGGGCCGGCTGCTGAGCAGGCGGCTCCGAACTCCATCTGGTGAGTTCCAAATATTTACCTTCATCTGAAATACTTATTACAGGAGTATCACAACCTCCACGTCACTTCCTTCAACCGTAATGTTGAAGAGATGGGCAGGTGGACTGCCGACTTGTCGGAGAGCCGGAGTGAGTCCTCCTTCTTCTTCGCGGGGCCGCGCTGGTGCACCCGCGGGCTGTAGTCCCCGAGAATCGGGCCGACTGCTGAGCAGTCGAGCCGGATCTTCCCAGCGACCTTCTTTGTTGACGACTTAACGTCCTTTTTCTTTTTATTCTTCAGAGGCCAATGCCACTCTTCAGCAGCAGCTGTGTGAGGCCAACACCGCCTTGCATGCCAAGGGGGAGAAGTGCAGCAAGCTTGCCACCGAGTGCGACCTGCTGGCTGTGCAGCTGGCGGAGCAGAAGGAGCTGCTTAAGAAGGCGCAGGGCGAGGCGGAGAAGAAAGAGACCGCTCTCCTGGCCGAGTTCGAAAGTGAGCGCTCTTCCTGGTCCGACAAGGAGGCACTGCTGACCTCCGGCTTCCACGAGATTGAAGACATCGTCGACGGTGAGTTTCTTTACTTTCTTTCTTTGAGCCTCCGACTATAAGTCGGGCCGACTCCTGATTCTTTGTCTTGCTTCTTTTTGTCTTGGTAGACTTCTTCCCTGGCCACTCGCAGGCGGTCACTCGAGCCATCGAGGCCGATCGCGAGGCACGGAGGGAAAATGGTGTGGAGATTGCCGCCAATGCCCCCTAACCCTTGACGAGCAGCTTCTAAGCATCGAGGCTCGTCTGCAGCTGGCCCATTGGATGCTGCACCAGCTTCAACGTGTCGGCGCCTAGGCGATTGCCGCCCTGTGGCTAGACATGCCGGTTCTGCGCACTACCAGTCGGACCGCCGACTGGCTGGAGGTTGCGGCTGGCCGTCTTGAGGCCTGGAAGGGTTCCTCGGCCCGGGCTAGAGCGCGCCGGGCCTTGGAATTTGTCAAGGCGTCGTATTCGGGGCTGGACCTGGACCGGCTGGATGTGTTCCAGTCAGAGGCCCAAGCAGAGCTAGTAGCTGTGGAAGACGCCCTCGTCGAGCGTGTGGCGGCGATCGCCGACTACACAGACACCAGCGTCTTCGTCCCTGAGCGAGCTGCAGACGGCGGGGTGGTGCCGCCGGAGTGGTTCGGGATGAACCCGGACTACGACGAGGACTCGGCAAAGGTGATCGGCTCCAGCGCTGAGGAGGAAGGCGAGGCGGAGGATGGAGGCGAGACGGAGGCACCAGAAGACGGAGCGGGCGACCAGCCTCAGCTCGACCGAGCCTCCAGCAACGAGCCACGCCCGACCGAGCTGGCTGCTGCCGGAGACGATCAAGCCGAGACTGCCCAGCCGGCCGCCCCGGCACCTGACACCGCCATCTCTTCCGACCCTCCGAACCCGTCTGCCGCTTCCTAGGCTGCGGTCTTGCCTTTATTTTATGTGCTTTTAATAGTCTTTGAAAAACTTGTTAATTCGCACAATTCCACCCGCGGGGTGTATTTTGAACTTCTGCTTGAAGATTAGGCCAAGGGCCTATGTTATGTAAATATTTATCCGAATTCTATCTTTCCTTGCTCATCGCTCTTTTGGCTTTTTCCTTTGCCGCCTTCCCTCAGTCGCCGCCTTGCCAGTCGGACAGCCGCTCTGCGGACTACCGCTGGGTCAAATGCTTGGCTACCTTAGGGAAGGCAAGTACTTGGCCATTTTTTTAGTCTTTTTAACAAGTTGGATTGAAGGCGGCAAGCCGACTACTCAAGAGTCGGCTTTGCGAAGAGAGGGTGGAAGCCGGCTTAAGCTATGTCAATGCTTTTAGGTCCTTAGCCATTTTTCATGTGGGCACCCATTCTTCCTTACTCCCGCCCACCAAACAGTCGCTCTGCGAGCTGCGGCTTCTGACGGGAGACGGCTTGGGCACCACACATGACTTGTCCGACTGCAGGAAGCATTTCATAGCGCAAGGGGCGAGTCCCCGGGCCGACTAGTCGAGCCCGGTGCCAAGCAGCGTAATGAAGAGTAGCATACTCGAAGGCATAATTCTTATCATACAGATACAAAAGAGGGCAGTCCCCGAGCTCGTCTCCGGGGGCCCGAAGTCTTGGTACTTTAATACAAAGGGTGGCGTGGTACATACTGCATCAACTATAAAATCTTTGGAGAATATTTGCATTCCATGGTCGTTCCGACTCTTTGCCGGAGTCGTCTCTCTTGCGTGATTGGGGCTTCTGAGCGTCGATCAGGTAGTAGGAGTCGTTGCCCAGCACTTTGCTGATAATGAAGGGGCGTTCCCAAGGCGCCGACAACTTGTGCTGGCCGGCTGTTCGCTGGATCAGTCGGAGCACAAGGTCGCCCTCTTGGAAAGATCTCGGCCTGACCTTCCTGTTGTAGTATCGGCGCAGGCTCTGCTGGTAGATGCTGGACCAGCTGAGTGCCAATAGCCGGCCCTCTTCCAGGAGAACGACCCCGTCTTGACGCGCTTCTTCTGCTTCCTCCTCCGTGT
Source organism: Triticum aestivum (assembly GCF_018294505.1). NCBI lineage: Eukaryota > Viridiplantae > Streptophyta > Magnoliopsida > Poales > Poaceae > Triticum > Triticum aestivum. The sequence goes on from NC_057801.1 coordinate 178,596,910, forward strand.
ACATGGTGACTCGCGGGGAGTCGAACTCTATGTCCGTTGGGATGACGGCTTCAGCACCGTAGACGAGGAAGAAAGGCGTGAAGCTGGTTGACTTGTTTGGAGTTGTGCGCAGACTCCAGAGGACGGCTGGCAACTCATCAAGCCAATAGCCGGCCGAACACTCCAGTGGTTCGACTAGTCGAGGCTTGATGCCAGATATGATGAGGCCGTTTGCTCGCTCCACCTGGCCGTTTGACTGCGGATGGGCAAAGGACGCTAAGTCCAGTCGGATGCCCTGCGTCGCGCAGAAACGGGCCAAGGTGCCTTTGGCAAAATTTGTGCCATTGTCGGTGATGATGCTGTGTGGTATGCTGTACCGAGTCGTGATGTCGGAGATGAAAGTCACTCCAGTCGGACCATTCAACTTCTTGATGGGCTTTACTTCTATCCACTTGGTGAACTTGTCCACCACGACAAGTAAGTGAGTTAGGCCGCCTCGTGCTGTCTTGAATCGTCCCACCATGTCCAGGCCCCAAACCGCACAGGGCCAGGCGATGGGGATAGTCTTGAGTGCGGAAGCCGGCTGATGCGGCTTGGAGCGGAACTTCTGGCATCCCTTGCATTTTTGGACTAATTCCTTGGCCTCTTCTAGGGCAGTTGGCCAGAAAAAACCATGTCGAAAGGCTTTGGCGACGAGTGCTCGTGAGGCCGCATGGTGGCTGCACTCGCCTTGATGGATGTCTTTGAGAATTTCCTGGCCTTGCTCTGACTCAACGCAACGCTGGTAGACACCAGTGACGCTGCACCTGACCAACTCTCTATTGACTATGGTGTAGGCTACCGCTCGGTGTTGTATTTGCCGAGCCAAGATTTCATCGGTTGGCGGCTCTTTGCTCACTAAGAACTTGAGGATGGGCTGGGCCCATGAGGGTGCTGCTATTTCTTCGACTGCCAGTACTACGACTTTGACGAGGGCGGCTGGGCTGGAGTCCGCGGCCGCTTGCTGGATTGACGAAGTCCCCGGGCCGACTGGCGCAGTCCCCGGGCCGACTGGCGCAGTTCCCGGGCCGAGCTCTGGAGTCTTTGGACTGGTCACCGCAGTGATTGGGTGCTCTTGAAAGTAAGGCTTCAATTTCATGCCGGCAAAGTGCACGCCGTAGCACTTCTTCTGGTAGTGGGGGTAGTTCTGCTTGGAGGTCGACAGTACCTCGCTCAGGTAATATACCGGTCTCTAGACAGGTAGCGCCTTGCCTTCCTCCTTGCGCTCCACTATAATGACTGTGTTGACTACCCGGCTGGTGGCGGCGATGTACAGGAGCATGGGCTCTTTAGGAGTCGGAGCCGCCAGCACTGGGGGAGTAGTCAACATCTTCTTCAATTGGAGAAATGCTTCGTCCGCCTTGTGGTTCCACTCGAAAAAGGTGGTCTTCTTCATGAGCTGGTATAAAGGGAGGGCTTTCTCGCCCAGCCGACTGATGAATCGGCTGATGGACGCCAAGCAGCCGGTGAACTTTTGCATATCCAGCAGTCGGCTAGGTACCTCCATCCTCTCGATGGCCTTGATCTTCACAGGGTTGCACTCTATGCCGCATTCAGAGACCAGGAAGCCAAGGAGTTGGCCGGCTGGTACACCGAAGATGCAGTTCTCAGGGTTGAGCTTGATCTGGAATCGGCGCAGGTTCTCAAAGGTTTCCTTGAGGTCTTCCAATAGTGTTCCATGCTTTTCCGTCTTCACCACCACATCGTCTACGTAGACGTGGGCGTTTCTGCCGAGTTGCTTGAGGAGGCACTTCTGCATGCAACGCTGAAAGGTGGCGCCGGCATTCCTCAGGACGAATGTCATGGTCAGGTAGCAGAAGGCTCCAAACAGCGTGATGAAGGCAGTCTTCAATCTGTCTGCCGGGTTCAGTTTGATCTAGTGATACCCTGAATATGCATCTAAGAAGCTCAACAGCTCGCATCTGGCTGTGGAGTCTATCACCTGGTCAATTCTTGGCAGAGCAAATGGGTCCTTGGGGCAAGCTTTGTTGAGGCTTGTGTAGTCAATACACATACGCCACTGCTTGTTCTTCTTCAACACCAGGACCGGGTTTGCCAACCATTCTGGAAAAAACACCTCCATAATGAAGCCGGCTTCTAGGAGTCGGGCTATCTCTTCTCCAACAACTCTTCTCTTCTCTTCTGACACGCGGCGCAAGGGCTGCCTGACGGGCTTCACATCAGACCGGACATGTAACTTGTGCTCGGCGAATTCCGTCGGTACACCTGGCATGTCTTTATGGGACCGTGCGAAGATGTCCCGATTCTCACGGAGGAAATCGACGAGCTCGCCTTCCTATTTGCTGTCAAGGTTTGTACATATGACAGCGTGCCTCTCTGGGTGCTCCGGGTCCAAGGGTATCTTCTTCGTTTCTTTGGCCGGCTTGAACGAACCCTCAGCTTCCGACTCCTTGGGGTCGGGCGACATCTCTGGCTGCTTGCCGGCCATCGCCACAACCCGATCAAGAAGCCGCTTCTCGGCTGCGATCACCAGGGACTCGGCCAGCCGACTGCTCTCGGCCATGCAAGCGGATGACTTTCTGTAATCGCTGGCTATGGTCAGAATCCCCTTAGAACTCGACATCTTCATCTTGAGGTAGGCGTAGTGGGGGACCGCCATGAACTTGGCCAAAGCAGGTCGACCAAGCAGCGCATGGTGCAGGCTTTCGAGGTCCACCACTTCAAACCAAACTGGCTCTCGGCGGAAATGCTCTTTGTCTCCAAAGAGGACATCTATCAGGATCTTGCTGATTGGTGAGCAGGAAAGGCCGGGAACAATGCCGTGGAACACAGTCCGGCTGTTCTGAAGCTGTCTTTGCTTGATTCCTAACTTCTCCATGGTATCCTTGTACAGGATGTTGATGCTACTGCCTCCGTCTATCAGCACACGCGAGAAGCGAGTGGCCCGCCTATCTGTGGCCAAGGTGGCACTTAAAACCAGGGCGTAGGATCCCGGATTCGGCATCACCTATGGGTGATCAACTCTGCTCCAACTGATAGGCTTCTCGGACCAATGCATAAACTCTGGAGTATCTGATGCTACTGCATTTACTTCTTGCTGCTGCAGCCGCCTGCTGCGTCGATCATCAGCCACACTGGTGAACACCACATAGGCTCCATGCTCTTCTGGGTACTCATCTCGTACTGCGCCGACTGGCCTGGCAGCCGGCTGCTGGGGCGGCGGTGGAGGCGGCGGCCCAGCAGGCGGGGGAGGAAGGAGGCCGTCTCCCTTGGCGATCCTGGTGAGCTAGTGGCACTTCCCGGTGGTATGGTTTGACGGCTTCACGCCGCTATGGAACTTGCAGGGACCATCTAGAGTCTGCTCGTAAGAGAAGGCTGGCAACCAGTTGGACTTGCCGCCTTTCTGTCGCTTGGTCGGAGGCTGCCCCTCCGGCTGCTGGTCTTCGACTGTTGCAACGTGCCGGCTACTGGAAGCCGGCTGTGGGGCCTTGCGCTTGTGATCGTTCTGTTGTTGTCGCCGACTGGCGTCTCCAGCCGGAGTTCTGGGAGCCTGAGGGGCCGCTTTGCCAGTCGCACTAACTTCAATCTCCGTCTTCATGGAGGAGTCGGCCGTGGCATACTTGTCTGCTATGATCAGCAGCTCATTGAGGGTTTCCGGCTCATCGCAGAGGAGCCTGTGCTTGAGGAGGGTGCCTTCTCTGCACCCGGCAGTGAAGTATTGGATAGCCTGCACCTCGTGCATGCCCTCGCAGGAGTTCCGAAGCTCGTCCCAGCGCGTGAGGTAGTCGCGTGTTGACTCGTCGGGGCCTTGCACGCACAAGGAAATCTGGCGAGGCTTGGGGGGTCGCTTGTATGTGCTTGTGAAGTTGCGGACGAAGGCCTCGGTGAAGTCGACCCAGCTATTGATGCTGTGGGGCTTCAGGCTGTTCAACCATGTCCGGGTCGTGCCCTGGAGCATGAGTGGAACATACTTTACGGCAACACGCTTGTTGCCGTTCGCTATGTTGACGGCCGTGGAGTAGTCAACCAGCCAGTCCTCCGACTTTACCGAGCTGATGTACTTGGGCGTATCTCGGGGGAGCGTGAACCCCTTGGGAAAGGGCTCGTCTCGGATGCGGGGTCCGAAACAGGGCAGACCCAACTCGTTTTCTTCTTCCAGCGCCAGGGATCGGTGGAGTCGGTCGATCCGGTGGCGTGCGTCATTCTCTCCGACTCCCTCTCAACGGCCAAGGCGGTCGCCAAGAGTCGTATTCTCAATGGGTGGCGGGGAGACTCGCCTTTCTCTTCGAGGTGGCGGAGACGGATAGTCGCCCCTCCGTTCCACTGCTCTTGGGCGGCCGTCTTGGTCGCGCTCGATGGTGATGCGAGTCCGACAGTGGCTGACAGCCGGATCCTTGTCTTTCCTTCCGCGGACACCGCCAGTCGGTGTCCGAGACGTCGCGCCTTGATCTCGGCGGGGAGGCAGGTCGTCGTTTGGTCGCTGCGGCGCCTCTGTGCGGCAACTGGCTTCATTCTGCGCGGCAGCCGCTTTGAGGAGACGCTAGACTCGCTCCGTCATCAGGCGGCGCTCTTCACCTTCGAAGTTGTTTAGCTCGTCCACCGCCGCCTGGGCGGCGCGGATGTTCTCCGTAGGCGTGGCGTACACGGGGCGATCGGCCCCGAACAGGTTGGCGATGGCCACTCCGCGCTGCTAGATCGCGCCTAGGCGGCGAGGCCCAGTCGGGGCCGGCGAGCCGCCCACAGCGCGATCCATCTCACGCTGGTAGGCTTCTGACAAGCGTCTCATGCTTGCCAGCTTCTTCGCGCCTTCGACGATCTGTAGGCGGCGTGCCTCTAGTGTTTCGGTGTCTGCGACTTCCGGAATAGGCGCGGTCAGGTCTCGTAGAGCCGCGTCGAGTGGGTCATGAGCTCCCTTGCCGGAATGCTCGCCATGACCGATGACGAGCACCTCCGTGATGGCGCTTCTGCTGCTCTCCTCGTGAGAGAGCGGCTCGTCGTAGACCACCACGTTGGTGGGGAACGCATCGAGCGACGCGGCGTCGGAGTCGACCAGCATCGGGTCGGTGGAGCCTACGGACTCCAAGTCCACGGCAGGCTCACCGGTGACGTGGAGTTGGTCGAGGAGGCCCGCGAGGAGGCTCTCGGGGCCGCCCGTGCCTGCGTCGGATGCAGGCTCGTCGGAGAGGCGAACCTCGCTGACAAGTTCGGCGAGGCAGCTGGCTGCGCAGGCGACCTCAGCGCCACGCAACGCGTCGACGCAGACTCCGTCTGGTGTGCCTGGCTGGCTACGCTCGCCAGGTAGGAAAAGGGTTCCCGTCCAGAACAGGTCTCCGGACGACGGTGCACCAGGCCCCACGGTGGGCGCCAAATGTCGGGGGTTGGGTGCGACATATGCCAAAGGATGGCTTATCATGGTGGGGGCGAGTAGAACGTCGCCGGTGCTTGAAAATGGGATGAGGCGAAGACATGCACGCCGGCGGATCTTACCCAGCTTCAGGGCTCTCCGAGGAGATAACACCCCTACTGCTGCTCTGCAGGGTCTCCGCATGATCACTAAGGCAAAGTGAGTACAAGGTTGCTCCTTGAGCTGTATTCTGGAGGTAGGAGAAGGCAAGGCTAGCTCTCTCCTTCCTATATGATCTGGTCTAGTGCTAATGGATTCCAACCCTTTGCATGGGTGGCCTAGGGGGTTTATATAGGCCTACCCCCCGGGGGTACAATGGTAAAACCGGCTGGGCGCGGGTCCCAGCCATCTGTCTCTCAGGCCGCCGTCTTCTCCGCCGACTGCTGGGGCCCGCCGACTGGTGGGCCCCGCCGACTTGCCTGGTACGGGGCCAACAGCCCTTGTCCGCCGCGGGCGGGTCTTGCCGGCTGTGGATCACTGTAGCCGTGCTTCTAATGACGCTGGCTTGGTCATGGGGTCATGGCAACAGTGTCGCCGCCTGACGGGCGATCACCGTTGCCATTCCCCGTCTTGTCTGGTTAATGGCATGTGGGGCCCATGGGAGGGGCCAGCCGACTCCTGGGGGCCGACTCCCAACGGGTCCGTCTTGTGGCGCCCTCGCCGTCTTCTGTACTCCCGCCAACTGGTGGGACCCGCCGTCTCTGGGTCGTTTCAGACAGGCCGTCGTGGGCACAGGGCTCCGCCCCCAGGGGATGAGGTCAGGGCTGGCATGGCAACAGTGCCGCGCCGGATGGAGATCTCCGCCGGTACGGCGCACTGTGGCCATGCCTGCCCTCGATAAACGGGGCAGGAACGGGCCCCGTGGTGGCCGTTCCCCGTCCCATCCATTATCGCGAAGGTACAGGGTGGTTGGAGTCGCAGGCCGACTCGCTACAGCCGGCTTCTCCGGAAGTCGCCGGCCAGGAGTCGGCTTATCTTGGAGTCGTCCCTGGGACTCGGCCGCGAGGGGCAGTCGGCAACGTTGTCGCCGACTCTCAGAAGGCGGCTCGTCGTCTTGGGGCTTGAGGGGCGCAGCCTGCTCCGAATACTTGAAAGGTCCAGGGACTTGGGTTAGCCTACCCGTGGCCCATTACTCCGACATCTCTCTAGCCAGGTGTGCCTAGCACAAACACAAGCTTCCCCTCTTCTCTTGTCACCGTCCATGCCTCACTCCCACCAGTCTTTTCATCATTCTCATACTCACACACTCCTCCCCGCTCGATATAGTATGCCTCTCGTACCACCTCGTACATACATCCATCTATATCTATCCTTCTCCTCGTGCCTCGTTTGCTTCTAACACACACATGCATGTATACCGATCGATCTCCCAACATATACCTGGATCGACTTTAACTGCCCCCCATCGATCGACGTACCTCACAAGTTATGTCTCTCCTTTCTCTAACAAAGGGTGATTGATCTTCCTATGTAGTTATGTCTGCTTACCACAACCACATCGTCCCCCCTCATCATTCGTGCATGCCTCCTGCCCCGTCTCTCACACGCAAGTGCACAGACAACAAGCAGCCATCTCCTCTCTTATTGATATTGCGGGCGTGCCCTCCGTTTGTCTAGCAAGCCTATCCCACCATTTGTTAGAAGCAACTCCACTACCACCCCCTCCAACACTCTAGCTCTGTCTCTCTCCCAACCTTATTCCTCTCCTGCACATATGCATGGATGCCAATCGATCTCCCTTAATACATGAGGCAGATCGATCTCCTTAATACATGAGGTAGGCCTCTCTCCTCCTCCACACATATACCAGCCATTGTACCTCTATAGTTAATTGGGCCTCCCTCTCCCCCCACCACACACCGATAGTTGAGCGTTGCAGGTAGGTATCCATGCCATAGAGACAAACTGCACATGTCCCCTCTCATGTTCCAGTAGGCCAGCCACTCTATATCTTTGATGTGGGCACACACAAATTCGATGGCACTCTTTATCGATCGCGCGCACGCACACACACACATCATCCCTCTTTTCGATTCTATGGACACCTCAAGCCGGTGATACCTCCACTCTCTTCTCGTGGATCGCCCCCTCTATATATATGTTATATCCAGGACTCTATTTCACACACATTGCATATGTTACATTTTTTGATTGAACCCCCCCCCCCCAAAAAAAAACTCTCAAGAACCCACACACTATATCTCTCTAGGTTTGTATCTCTCTCGCACAACCCCATGTAGGTGGTGTACATATACAAGAAGAGAATAGGTGCACCGTGCACGCACTCACGCTTCGTGCCCAGCCACACCCGCGTGGGTACACGGTGGAGCTCATTTCTTTACGAAATGTCAGCCCACGTGCTAATTTGAATGCCTATAGCGGTTGTTTACCTAGGGAGGTCGTGTACCACGCCTGCACGAAACAAAGGTCGACTTGACGCGTTACCGTGTTATTTTTAAATAAAGTTATAGCGCTCAATGGCATGTACACAGAATATAAAATGATTTTTATGGCGAAAAAGGTAGTCCGCTCACTATATACAATGGAGCCTTGCGTGCCTGGTTTGTCGCTCTTCAGAGTAACTCACACTAGGCTGCGGTGGCCTCTCTCTCTCACCGTTGGTCACTGATCCGGCCGCATCTCGTCCGCTGGGGGAAAGGGAGTGCGATGGCCTCTCTCTCTCTCACCGTTGGTCACTGATCTGGCCGCATACCGTCCGCCGGGGGAAAGGGAGGAAGTGCATCGTTTCTCCGTTCGACGGCGCCGAGGCAGCACGTCTGGATCTGCGGTACATGCCGTTCTCTCTGACCAAGCTCCGGCGCAGCAGGGCCTACGCCACCTGCTCGCATATTCCGCCCGCCGCCGCTCACCGAGTTACATCCCGACGACCTCCAGGTATCCCCTCCGGCCTTGCTCCACTGCCCATCTTCCCACGTCGCTGCATGTGGATCTTCCATAGTTCTTTGCCCAAAACGTAGCTCGTCCAGCGTACTTTCCATATTGCATTCTCGTCCTCCCATAGTTTTAGACAAACACAACCGTGTTGTTATCTTCCCTTAGGGCAAGGAATATGCTTATTTTTGGTCGTCGCATGTGTCATCAACTGTTATTGGGTAGTAATTGTTTCCTTTCTACCTCTTTTTTGCAAACAGGGCTATCCATTTCAGCTCGTTGCTATTGCAACCTTTTGGTGAACTGCACAAATCACTTTTTTCTTAAGAGTGTTTTGTGCAGTTGTACTAAAATGTCACATGGGCAACGTCTCTACATTTCAGTGCGAGTGCACAAAGGGAGATTGGTTTTGCTCTATCCTCCTCATCCAACTCCGAGCCTAATCTTCTCCAGCTAGTTAGTCTTAAGAGAGACTACAAAGGTGACCGACTTCTATTTATGTGTTTATTGTTTCATCAGCAGTCCTCTATTATCGTAATCACACTTAATATCTTTGGAATAGGGACGCTTAGCTCTATTTTAGTGGAACTGCACAAAATGATCGAAATGTTGCATGCTCCAGACAGCTACTTTTTTTCCCAACATGCCTTGTTGATTTAGACAGAGCTGGGGGGACGTTGCTGCCAATGAAAGCATGGATCAATTTTAATTTACCTTCTCATAACTCTGACTTCAGTTGTGATGTAATTATTAGCTCTGATCTGCTAATAATTGACATGCATTAGCAAGGAAGTTAGTTTTTTATTGTTTCCGAAAGAGCATCGATGGCAAGACACGAGAAACAGAAGCTGAAAGCTCACACCATTGTACAATTCCATGTCTTGCTGGAAAAGTATTTGTATAGTACGTCAATTATGTTAACAAATGATGGAAGCTTGATAGCATTGCCAGAAGCCTCTTCATCATCCGGGTCCATGTTCCATGAACAAAATTATACTCCTTCGTTCCTAAATATTTTTCTTTTTAAAAATTTCAAACGGGCATATTTTAGAATGTAGATTCACTCATTTTGCTTCGTATGTGTACCCCCTCTGTTCCTAAATATTCTATTCGTCTTTCTAGAGATTTCAACAAGTGACTACATACAGAGCAAAATGAGAGAATCTATACTCTAAAATATGTATATACATCCGTATGTGCCAGTCCATTTGAAATCTCTAAAAAGACAAATATTTGAGTAGTCACTCACTGAAATCTCTAGAAAGACAAATATACTCCAGAGTATATTTAAGAACCGAGGGGGTAGTGCACAACCGCATGGGAGACTCGGCCCGGTCGTTGCGCCGCATTAATAGTGAGTAATGAGCAGTCAAATCGTAAGCCCCACCTTTCCCACTGTAAGTTGCTCTGAGGAAGCAACCATCAATACGCTCTTCTTTGAATCCGCTCATACTACTCCATCCATCAGTGTTTATAAGCGCGCTTCAGAAAAAAGAAAAAAGATCTGTGGGACCAAGGTGACTAGCGATCGGCCTGAAAAATAGCATTGGTAGTTATAGCACGGCGTCTATTACTAGAGGGAATAATGCGTACACACATGCATGCAGTGCTTCCACCCCGGGTACACACATGCATGCACTTACTCCACTCCGTAGTTACATGGAGAGAAAATTGTGGACTTGATTGCAGTTACTACACCCTAATTAATTGAGCATTAAACCAAACGCATCTAAAGTCTCTCTGGTGGTGGAAACGCATTGAGAGAAATGCATCATAATGAAGCGCGCCCTGTAAACTATGACGGAGGGAGGAGTAGTATGAAGGTTCAAAACCAAGTACGTGCATGGCCAGTTGGTCAATGCACCTCCTCTTGGCATATCACTGACATGTGGGGCAGGAGTGTGAGCAAACCGGTCTCAATTGACGGCAAAGAGCCAACCCGCCGTTCCTTGAGAGAGACAACACACAGACGGGTTCGCATGGAGGCCAAGATATATTCGAGCATGGTTGGTTGATCGATATCATTCATTACATGTTGGGTTGCCATTTTCCGCCCTTCTCCAGAATAAACGTGTGCTTTATTAGAGATAAAAAGAAATAAGAGTACAAATGCTCCACCATGCGGTTCTAGTAGTAGTACTACTCGTATTACTGCGCTTGGCTCTTCGCCTCTTCGTGAAGTCGAACAATGATGGTACTCCGCATGTTGGTACTACAGTGTATGCCTCTGACAATCTGACACCAAATGGACGGATGCATGTCCACCGAGGGTAGGTTGCATTAGTCAAAAGGCGTAAGCGAGGTTCACCTTGTCCTGCAAGCTTCTCCTCGTTCTGCGAGTTGACGGGACACACCAAAAAGTAGTGCTAGTCCACACTCCCTCCTTTCCGGTTAATATGGCTTAATCTTTTTTGCTGGTAAATGAGAGAGTTTTATTCATATATAAGCATTCTTAGGACGATCAACCAAGACACTGGTCACTAGGAAGCGAGGTACCCCGCAAAAAAAGAAGTAGGAAGCGAGGTGTTTCATCAAGCCAGCTCTCGGCCACATTCAAAGTGCAGCAAGCACGGTTCGCACGAAGATGCGCCGCAAGGTTTGCTGACCTGTTTACATGCTGAATAACAAAAAAAGAGGAAATATTACCGAGCGCTACTATTTGTAACAGGATATGAGCCAGAATTAAGCGAGAACTGTGGCAAGTGTTCCATGCAATCAACTTCCATTATCACATGCGAGAACCCTTGAAGAGAACCAAATGTGTTGAAGATTGCTTTATCACATTTTAAAATTATAATAAGAGTGCAGACGCTCCTCCATCCAATTCCTAGTACTAGTATAGTACGTACCTTTATAGACTATATTAGTAAACTTTGCGCTTGGCTGTTCGCCTATTCGGGAAGTCGAACAATAGTAGCACTAGTAGTATAGTGTATGCTTCTAGCAATCTGACACCGAATTAACTGTTGCACGTCCACCGCCTGAGCGAGGGAGAGCTTGCATTAGTCAAAAGTTTCTCCTTGTCCTGTGAGCCACCGCGCGCAAGTAATGCTAGTCCATACTGCCTCCTCTCCGGTTAATATGGATTGATTTCAAACGAGATAAATACGCTGTCTGTCACTGTATATTTGTAAAAATACGGTCAGTGGACTTCATAATACGCTCATTGCGCTCAATATATATATTTTCCGGTGTTTATACGATCACTAGCTCACCCTGACTGCGTATGTGTGTGCATGCACGTGTAGGTTGAGCACTTAGCGTGACTGTGTGTGTTTCGTCGTGTGCTCGGACATGCATGCATTAGGGCGTCGCGCGCGTTTTTGCGTCCATGTGTACGTGTGACTATTGCATACACGTAGGGGGAGTACGTGTAGGGTCCACTAAGGAGCAGTCAAATCACACAGTAAGTTAGTCGGAAGAAGCAACTATCATTTCACTCTTGAATGACACGTACGCAATATAAAATGGTTGATATGGAGAGAAAAAGAAAACCACTATATATACACTAGCAGGAGCCTAAGCTACAAGCCTGCTTGCTAAGGTTGCTCTCTTCACAAGCATAGAACGACGGGCCTGATCCCGCAGCTGGGGGAAGGGAACAATGTTCTGCGTAGATGCGATCGACATCGGCGAGGGAGAAAACCCACAATCGGTGCGTCCCAATCGGGGGTCACCACGGTATGGGCCGATGCCACGTCCCAACCACCCTTCTAGCTACAGCCCGACATCCTAGGTAGTCCATCTTCCTTTTGGAGCCGGCTTGCTCCACTGCCGTAGCTCCATCTCCATGTCGATCTTTCTCTACTTCTACCGGCTTCTACTTGTGATGAGTTTATGTCTCATGAACTAGTGCCAGTACTATTATTCTAATCACACTTCTTCAATATCTTTGCCATCAGGGATGCTCAGGTCGATTTTACTGGAACTGCACAAAAGCATCGTATGATCTGAGGGTGTCAGCCGTCTTTCCTTCGACAGCTTCTACCTGGCCAGGGAATTAAATCATTTTTAGGGTTTAGGGTTTAAGTTGTAGTGACCCCATCAGTAGTTTTTCTTTCGTACACGCTCTCACAACTTTTTTCTTTAGTTGTGAAGTAAATATTGGCTATGATCTGTGAATCATTGAGATGCATCAGCATGCGTGTTAGTTTTCCTTTGTATTTGATGGAATGTTGTAACGGGGCAACCTTGGAATAGGAATGAAAATGGAGTTGAAAGTTTCCGTTTTTCCGGAGAAAAATGGAAACGGAGATAAACCAACGTTTCGTTTCGTTGGATCGCGCCATCGAGCAAAACCAATGTTTAAATCACGTCTGTCGTGTTCGTGTCTCACCATCCTCCACGGCTCGACCCCACACGGTCGCTCGGCATGCCACTCACCGCAAACCGAGTATACAATAACTTTCCCGCCTGCTTGTCGATGGATCGCGCCATGGAGTACTACTAGCACTACTGGAAGAGATTGACGAGTTGGGGGAGGACAGCTAGCTGTAGCACAGACTCCCAAGAACTTTTTACATGCATGTTGTAGCCGGCTATTGCGACCTTTGAACGCAGAGCGGCCACGTGCAGTCAAAAGCGGCGCAGGCGACGCTCTCTCGGCCGGCGCGCCGCTTCAATGCCGACGCTAGTGAGAGGTCGCGTCCGCTCTGGCCGGGCATGAATGCGGCACTGACCGTTTCGGGTGGGAAGCAAACGCGGGTGATGAAGAGGGTTCGGGTTGGTCAGGACCGGCCGTGGCAGCGGTCCGGACGTGCGCAAATAAGAGATGTTGTACGTTAATATTGCTGCATATATAATTAACAACGTAAATAATGTGCCAGTTGGACAAATATGATTGGAGATGGAGATGGAAATGGAATTTTACGTAAACACGGATATGCATGTCTATGTCTATGTGTGTGTACGCGACGACTCTCGCGACCTGGAAGCGGGGGCGTGTTTTTGATTGAGTTTTCTTTCTTGGTATGTTAGAAAATCAGTTTATCTAATTCACATCTAGATGTTATTTAAGGATATCACATCTAAGCTCCCACAAGTATATAATGTAGCAACAAGAAACAAAAAAACTAGGACAAAAAACTAGACCACAAACAGAGTGGACATCAACTTAGATGTGACATAACTATGTCACATCTAGATGTGTCCTAGACAGACCCTTAAAAAATTGTCCGCCAGTTTTCTTTTCTTTTTTCCGGGAACGCGCGTATTCTATTTAAAACCACTGCTATGGAGAGATTTTTTTACTGCATTATAGCCTCTTGTTTGATAGAGTTTCTCGCGTCTCGCTCTCTCACCCTCTCCATATCAAAACAAAATGACAGTGTCCAGTCTATCTCTCTCCTCACCGGTGGTGACAGATCCGGCCAAATCCCGTCCGCTGTGGGAGGTGAGGAGGTGCAGCGTTGACGTTGTCGCCGTCAGCGACAGAGGGATCCGATGCGCACCGTCCTCTCGGAGTCGGCGCTGGCGCGGACGAAGATCCTCCGCGCCCTTGTTCGCTGCCGTCGTGTGGGCAGATCCTGCCCGCCCGCCTAAACGACATCTCGCCCACCTGACGTATAACTTCTTGTACTGGTCCAGCTCCCCAGGTTGCTACATGCGGGTTTTCTTCTATGCGACTACTCCCCAGCTCCCCATGCATAGTAGCTAGGGTTAGTCGGTTGGTCCAACATCACCTACTAGTACTATTATACAGGAAATGCCACTCGGAAAGTTGTCCTGATTTATGCCTCGGTGGAGGTATACATGTTGTTTCGACAAAAAGTACATGGTGGTTGTGCGGTCATTGTCCATATGATGGTAGTACTATCACTGGTTAAATGAAGAAATGCTTTTTTTTCTCAGGTATCCTGGTTTAGTTCCCATCAAGATATAATTATGATGCTTATGTTTGTTGGTGTACTTTTCATTAACCCTTTTTTTATATTTTTGGAAACAGTGATGCGTGTCTCCATACCCGGGCATGTCTTCCTGAATTTTAGTAGAACTACACAAAATTGGATGGACATTGTTGTTGTCACACCCTAGCTAGTTCATGCATTAGAGTGTTGCATCATGTCTATTCTTCATCAGAAACTTGAAATGGGGATGACAGAACCCCCAGCCCCCTCTGAAACCAACTAGGGCTACTAAAAAAATATTTTCAATGAACCTGAAATGCCCTTCTAAAATGCCCATCATTTTTGTCTTGGTTCAGAACCTCTGCCAAAATGTGGTGCACATTTTCCTAGGCCATCTTAGGGTTTTGAATTAAATCATAAATATTTGAATTTGGGCATTTAAAATTATATAAAATATTTAAATGCTCAAATAACTCCAAACTAAAATGTTTCATGTTGGAAATAATCCAACTATGGACCAGGAGTAGTTTGGTGATTTTAGGAGTAGCCTAAGTATTTTATTTAATTCAACAAAGTTGCAGAAGTATTAAAAAAACAGAAAACAGAAAAGAATGGAAAAAGCTTACCTGGCGCCCAGCACTCGGCCCACCTGCCGGCCCAGCCCAGCACCGCGCCAGCGAGCTGCTTGCCGGCCAGGCAGGCAGGCAGGTGCTCGACGGCGAGCACCGCAAGGGTGCCACGCACCTGCTCGCCGCCTCGCCGCCTCCCTCGCCCGGCTAACGCCGTGAATCGGCCTCTCTCTCTCTCCCGAACCTCTCAGACACCCCCTCTCCTCTCCAGCTCCTCTCCCTCGCTCTCCCACGCCATGGCCAACGCCATCGCCGCCACCCCCTCGCCGTAGCCATGCCCTCCGTCAACCCCACGCCGTGCCGCCGTGTCCAGGAGCTCCGTCGCCGTCCACTTCATCGAGCTAGCCGAGCCCCGTGTGCTCGTGCGGCCCGAGACCACCGCACCGACCTCGCCCGAGCTCGCCGTCGTTGGAGATCCCCTTCAACGCCGTCGCCGCCTCAGCTCGTCCCCGACCCCGCCGGTGGCCTCTACGGGAGCGCTGTGAGCCTAGCTACCCCTCCGACCCTCCCTCTCTCATTCCCGAGCCGTGTAGCCACCGCACGAAGATCACACGCACGCACCGCCACGGATCTTGTCGCCGACGTGCTCCCGGCCATCCTCCGGCCAACCCGCGGTGTCCAACGCACTCACCACGCTGTGTTGGGCCCAACCGTGCACTTCCCGCACCTCCCCGCACACCCTAGGCCGAGTTCGCTTTCACCCGAGCTCCGGTGGCCGCCAAAGTCGTCGCCGGCGCCAACTCCGGCCACCCCGACCCCAACGGACTCCACCAAGAGCCGCGGCTCGTCCTCAGCTCCACTCCGGTGGTCTCCGTGACCCATTTGGTGGCCGAAACGGCCAAAACCACTCCCGCCGCCGCATCGGGCTCGCCGGCGGCTAAACGCCGGCGCCGCTGGCGTTGACTTTGACCACGGGTGGGCCCTGGTTGACCCCGATGAGTCAATGACAGGTGGGGCCCAGCCCTGTTAACTAAATAGGTTTAGTTTTAATTAGAATTTAACTAAACTAATTACCCTGACATGCGGGACCCACTGTCAGGTTTGACTCGGACATGTTCCGTTGACCTGCTGACGTCACACTGACGTCAGGCTGACGCAATAATTGATTTTCTGGAATTATTCTAATATAGGAAATTCCAGAATATAATTTAAACTTCAAAAATTCATAACTTTTATTCTGTAACTCCAAATCAGACAAATTATATATGAAAAATGATCAGAAAAATCCAATCTATCCATCTGTACTATTTTTCATGCATGATTAAACAAGTTAACCTGATGTTTAATGCAGAACAAGGAAAAGCACTTTAAAAGGCCATGTTTGGGTTTGAAATTTGAATCTTTGATTCAAATTGGTTCAAACCCTTCTAGTTTTAGTTGCATTAGTCCAACACACTCATATTGCCATGTTTCATGCATGCATCATATTGTTGCACATTGTTTGGTGATGGTTGTGTATCGGTGTCCTTTGCGACAGGTTCTGCCTCCGAGGAGTATCGTGATTACCCTAACGAAGAACCGTATCAGTGCATCGAACCATCAGGCAAGCAACCAACCATTTGATCATATCGATACAATCCCATGTTCTCGCTCCTGCTCTCGTTTACTGCATTAAGACAACGCGTTTCAAACTGCTGTGTGTTACGGTAGTTGAACCCATTTCCTCTGCATGACCTGTCATTGCCACAGTAACTAGATGAAACCCACTAGCATGTGTAGGAGTTGATTGAGCCATATGTATGTGTTGTTCCTACCTTGCTATGCCTGCTATGCTTAGAGTCGTGTCAGGTCTGGTTCATCTGGGGAATGGACTAGAGTGAAATGATTATGTCGGTAATGAAAGTGGTGTAGTGAACATGATTTGGTAAAGGTATCGATGAGAGGCCATGTAGGAGTACATGGTGGGTTGTTTCATTGAAGCCGACCTTAAGCACCAAGATCTGTATCTGTGATTTAAGATTCAGCTACTACCATGCATTGGGCCCGAAACCAATGGACCCTCTCGACTTCTTAGTCACCCTAGTTCTCTGTCCAGGAGTTGCAAGTAGTTTCTGGTGTTTGTAGTATACTGGAGGCCGTGGACAGCGCTGACCGTAGGGGCGGGCTGTGATGCGGTAGGTACGTGGCACGGTGTACCGAATACCCGTTAGGTATCTCGGGAACCCTGTTCACATCGTTTGGGGCTGTGAGCGATACCTCGGCCGGATCTCCTCATGGATGGAACCCGAATAGGCGATAAACCTGGATTAGAGACTTAGGTGATTAGGTAGGTCGTGGCCGACACCCACGTTGGGCTTCCGCTTGAAGGTTGCCGAGTACATGTCGTGTAAACGACGGTAAGTGGTGAGAGCGTGTATGAAGGAGTACACCCCTGCAGGGTTAACATGATCTATTCGAATAGCCGCGTCCGCGGTAAAGGACTACTTGGTTGCCTATACAGTTCATAGACAAGTAAATGGAAACTACTAAAAGCCTCAAGATAAGTGTGAGTGCCGAGGATGGCTCTTCCGTAGGAAGACGGAGGCGGATCCTCGGTAGTGTATTGAATTGGTGAGTAGTGGACTCGTGTACGCAAAACCATTTCAAGTTGGAGTCTCGTAGGTTAGCCTAGCCAAGAGTCAAAGCTGGCTTGCTGCAATAACTCCACCAACCCTTCTTGATAATATGCATGTATGTAGGATCTGATGTAAGTCTTGCTGGGTACCTTTGTACTCATGTTGCTATAATTTACATTTTTTACAGAAGACGCTGCAACCCCTTCTGATGGGTTCTACGTAGACGTTGACATCAATGAGTAGGCTAAGGCCCAGGTGGTGATCCTGAGCTTGTGAAGGACCACGTAGTATAGCTGGGCTTTCCAAGCCTCTTTTATTTTACTAGTTGTCTGTACTCAGACAAGTTACTTCCGCTGCTGGTTTGTATGACTGTATGACTTGAATGCTGGGTCGTGAGACCCGTACCTTTGTGTATGTTATGTATGGCTCTCTGAGCCTTAAATAAAGTACTTGTGTCGTAGAGTCATGTTGTGATGCTTCGTTGTATTTGCACATATCGAGCATATTGTGTGTATGATTGAAATGCTTGGTATGTGTGGGATCTGACTATCTAGTTGTTTATCTTTAGTAGCCTCTCTTACCGGGAAATGTCTCCTAGTGTTACCGCTGAGCCATGGTAGCTTGCTACTGCTCTGGAACACTTAGGCTGGCCGGCATGTGTCCTTCCTCATTCCGGTGTCTGTCCCTTCGGGGAAATGTCACGCATTGAGTACCGGAGTCCTGTTAGCCCGCTACAGCCCGGTTTACCGGAGTCCTGCTAGCCCAGTGCTACAGCCCGGACCCACTTGCTGTTGACCGACACGTTCGAGGCTGGGTCATGAATGCATGTCCCTGTAAGTCTGTGCCACTTTGGGTTTACGACTAGTCATGTCAGCCCGGGCTCCTTATCATATGGATGCTAGCGACACTATCATATACGTGAGCCAAAAGGCGCAAACGGTCCCGGGCAAAGGTAAGGCGACACTCGTGGGGATACCGTGCGTGAGGCTGCAAAGTGATATGAGGTGCTACAGGCTAGATCGATGTGACATCGAGTCGGGGTCCTGACAGCGTTGGCATCAGAGCCGGACTGCCTGTAGGTTCTCCAAGCCAAACTGGTCGATGTTGAGTCTAGAAATTCTTTAGTTATATGTAGGGGAATTGTTTGTGGGTTGGAACGTAAGGCTCTTTTTACTTCTTTATCTTATGACATTCTGATCTGAGTCAGTCTATTCTTCCACCGGGGGTTAAGGAATTAGGATCTATATTCTCTATCAGGATCACGCGTTACTAATCAGTAGTACCTTATAGGTTCGATGGTTACAAGACTAGTTTAGTTCTACTACCACATTATGTTGCTAGGATGGACTCAGAACTTTGATATGATGATGTTAAGTGTGAATGAAATCCTTTGTCAAATGTCTCAAAATCCTTCTTGAGCATTTACAGCTGTTATGCTGCCGAAATTTTGCTAGAAATTCTAATGACTTTGCATTATGATTGTGTTTTCAGATGGCCACTCGCGACCTCAATCAAGTGGTTCGCCTGACTCGATGCCTAGATGTACCCGGTCATACCGCCATGTTGGTCAGGGTAATGACTGAGGCTGGATACCGCTGGTATCCTGAGTACACGGTCGAAGAGCAATTCCGAGACTTTAATCAAAGCCAGTATCTCTGCACTGTCAGGATATTTCCATCTTATCCTGGGTCCACCGAGCCCCTTCACTGCTCCTATGGACTCGGGGTTACTATTGAGATGGCTGTGCAGGACGCCGCCTACTCTATGATGACCATTATGCGAGTCAGATCTGGTCTATTTCGGGACTCTGATTTCCGGTATATGCCAGGATCACTTCCGGGAGCACAAGGGTATCTCCAAGCTATCTATGCTGACCCCACCCAGGAGGATTCATGGACCCGCACCACTGCTGAGATGCTCGAGGATAAGGACCGTGAAAATCGGGCCTTGAGGTTAGAGCTCTTCAATACCCGTGCTGACCACTGGGCCACATTGACTCGGTTTGCACCGGCGGTGCAAGCTGGATATTCGGATATGCGCGATCTCTATCCTGTGAGATCTGCTCTGCCAGACGTGATGGGTTGGCGTGATGTAGGAGGCATCACCCCACCTCGTGGTCCCCGCAGGCCACCGTCTGTTGGTCCAAGACCTCATCCTAGCCCCTATGGTCCACAAGCTCCGCGAGATCGTCTGTTTCCGGATGATCATGTTGAGCTTCCGGGCTATGGAGGTGACTTCTATGAGGACTACTACGGATCGGTCTGAGTTAGTAGTAGTATCACTAGTTCGTGTTAGTTGCGTCGTCTATCGTCCTGCGTGACTCGTGGGATATGACCTAGTTTGTATCGCCTTCCGGAGGTGTGGAAAAATAATGTATAGGAGCTTGGAATGCCTCTGATGAGATGTAACCCTCTTTTCACTGTAATAGTACCTTGTTTGGTCTTGTACTAAACCTTGTATGGTGTGTATGACGATGGAATAAAGAAGCAGTTTCTGTATCTACCTTGTCATACGGATGATCATCTTGCATTCCGAGTTATTCCTTACATTCTGTATCCTATGTCGTAACTTTATCATCCTGACTAAATCATTGTCTTGTTTACCTAGGATGGTCAACACGCGCACTAACCCTGCTCCCCAAGAGCAGGCCGAAGGCAGCGAAGTCAGGAATGCAAATCTGCCTCATCCTCCTTCCCTAGCCGAGGTTATGATGGAAGCCGAAAGAAACAAGCGGGAGACCAACTGTTTGTCGGAGCGTATTGAATAGAACACATCACACCATCAGAGGACTAACGTGGTGTCACTCAGTGATTTCATCAAATTACATCCACCCACGTTCCACCACTCCGT
Organism: Triticum aestivum; assembly: GCF_018294505.1. Taxonomy (NCBI): domain Eukaryota; kingdom Viridiplantae; phylum Streptophyta; class Magnoliopsida; order Poales; family Poaceae; genus Triticum; species Triticum aestivum. Next base: position 178,617,065 of record NC_057801.1, read on the forward strand.
CGAGCCTCTCGATGCTGATGACTGGCTTCACAGTATTTCTCACAAACTGCGTTCTGCGCTAGTAGCTGAGGCTGACAAGGTCACCTTTGCTGCATATCATCTTGAAGGCCCCGCCAGTCTGTGGTGGGAGAATTATGGAGCTATGCGTCCAGCAGGCCATGTCACTACTTGGGCTGAATTCAGCGAGGCTTTCTGTGAACATCACATTCCGGAGGGTCTCATGGACCGTAAGTGTGAGGAATTTTGCAGTTTCACTCAGGGCCGACTCTCTGTGGATGCTTACAGCAGGGAGTTCGGTAACCTCGCACGATATGCAACTGAGGAAGTCTCTACTGATGCCAAGAAGCAAGCAAGGTTCTGTAAGGGGCTTAGTCCTGAGCTTCGCCGCGACCTCCGTCTGCATGAGTGCACATCCTTTCAGAAACTTGTTAACAAGGCCATCAGTGCTGAGACTGGTCAGACTGATTATGACGCAACACGCAAGCATGGCCGTGACGCGGGTTCCTCATCCGGTGCTGGTCCTCGGAAGCGCCGCGTATGGGTGCCCAACACCGCCCTGCCACCCAGGTTCACACCGAGGCCATCCTTCCAGGCGCCTCGCCCCGTTCAACAGTTTACACCAGCCAAGCCCTATGGGGGTCCAACCAACAATGCTCCTCCACGTACCAGTTCCGTGACTTGTTTCAAGTGTGGGGAATCTGGTCACTATATGCGTGAGTGTCCCCAGACCAACCCCAACCAATCTGCTAAAGCTGTTGGCCGTGGCAAGCCGACAGGGAAAGTGTTCCACGCCAAGCCGGCCACCGCTGCACGTGGCCATGTCAACTGTATCTCTGCCGAGGAAGCTCAAGAGGATCCCAACGTCGTTCTTGGTACGCTTCTTGTTAATTGCCACCCGGCATCTGTTCTTTTCGATACAGGAGCCTCTCATTCTTTTATATCCGAAAATTATGCTCGTTTGCATAACATCGCATTCTGTGACATGCCAACCTCTATGGTAATTCAAACTCCGGGATCCAAATGGCAAACTTCTAGAGTAAGCCATGGAAATGAAATCCAAGTCGACAGACTAGTTTTCCTCGCATCTTTGATAGCCCTCAAATCTTCAGATATTAATATCATTCTGGGTATGGACTGGATGTCAGTTCATCATGCCCAAATTGATTGCTTCACTAGGACTGTTCAACTTACCCATCCTTCGGGGAAGATAGTCAATGTCTTGACCCGAATAGCCAAGCGACAGTTATATTCTCTTAACGCCAGCCCTTTGCCAGACCTTGAGGACGTCCCGGTAGTCCGTGACTTTCCGGATGTCTTCCCAGAGGAATTGCCAGGTGTTCCACCCGACAGGGATGTGGAGTTCGTAATAGACGTCATTCCAGGAACCGTCCCGATTGCTAGAAGACCTTACAAGATGGCACCACTAGAACTAGCCGAGCTTAAGAAACAACTCGATGAGTCCTTGAAAAAGGGTTTCATCCGACCTAGTTCATCTCTGTGGGCTTGCCCCGTCCTCTTCGTCAAGAAAAAGGATGGTACGGACCGGATGGTTGTAGATTACCGACCTGTCAATTTGGTCACAATCAAGAACAAATATCCGCTCCCCAGGATCAATGACCTGTATGATCAGCTCGCTGGATCCTCAATCTTCTCCAAGATGGATTTGAGGTTGGGCTACCATCAAATCAAAATCAGAAATGGGGACATTCCTAAAACGGCCTTTGTTACTCGATATGGCCAATACGAGTACACCGTCATGTCCTTCGGCTTAACCAACGCTCCAGCCACCTTTTCTCGGTTAATGAACTCAATCTTCATGGAGTATTTGGATAAATTCGTCGTAGTTTATCTCGATGATATACTCATCTACTCCAAGAACGAGGAAGAACATGCCGAACATCTAAGGCTAGTGTTGAAGAAACTTCGAGAGCACCGCCTTTATGCCAAGTTTTCCAAATGTGAATTTTGGTTGCCAGAAGTGACCTACCTGGGTCATGTAATATCTGGTAAAGGTATTGCTATTAACCCTGAGCGAGTTCAAACCGTCCTTAATTGGACTCCACCTGAATCGGTCAAGCAAGTTCGGAGTTTTCTGGGCTTAGCGAGCTATTGTCGTCGCTTTGTCGAAAACTTCTCCAAAGTTGCTAAACCTCTAACCGAACTCCTCAAGAAAGATAAGAAATTCGAATGGACTCCACAATGTGAGCACAGCTTTCAGGAACTGAAAAGACGCCTGACTTCTGCTCCCGTACTGGTACCGCCAGACTTCTCCAAGGATTTTGTTATCTACTGCGACGCCTCGCGACAAGGACTAGGCTGTATTCTCATGCAAGATCGACATGTAATTGCTTACGCCTCCCGGCAATTGCACCCACATGAGGAGAATTATCCTACTCATGATCTAGAGCTTGCAGCTGTAGTCTATGCACTTAAAACCTGGCGACATTACCTCCTCGGTAATCGTTGCGAAATATTCACTGATCACCAAAGTCTGAAGTACATCTTCACCCAACCGGATTTGAATCTCAGGCAAAGACGTTGGGTCGAGTTGATCACAGATTTCGACTTAGGAATAACTTACACCCCAGGGAAAGCCAACGTCATGGCTGATGCGCTAAGTCGTAAATCTTATTGTAACAACCTAATGTTACAACAAAGTCAACCGCTTCTCCATGAGGAATTTCGAAGGCTTAACCTTCACATTGTTCCTCAAGGTTTCCTTTCCACCTTGGTGGCGAAACCTACCCTTTCGGACCAGATCATCAAGGCACAGAAGGTAGATCCGGGAATCTCCCGCATCAAGAGAAACATCAAGAAAGGAATTGCGAATTGTTTCTCCATTAATGATCAAGGGGTCGTATACTTCGGGAATCGACTAGTGGTTCCCAAAGTGCGAAACCTGAGACGATTGATCCTTAAGGAGGCTCATGAATCTCCTCTCACCATTCATCCCGGTAGTACTAAGATGTATCAGGACCTACGCCAGAGGTTCTGGTGGACTAGGATGAAGAGAGAAATTGCTCAGTATATTGCTAATTGCAACATCTGTCGTCGTGTAAAAGCAGAGCATCAACGGCCTGCTAGCACCCTTCAACCCTTAGCTATTCCTGAATGGAAATGGGATAAAATTGGTATGGATTTCATTACCGGTTTTCCCAGGACCAAGAGAGGGAATAATGCTATCTTCGTCGTTGTCGATCGTCTTTCCAAAGTAGCCCTTAAATAAAGTACTTGTGTCGTAGAGCATGTTGTGATGCTTCGTTGTATTTGCACATATCGAGCATATTGTGTGTATGATTGAAATGCTTGGTATGTGTGGGATCTGACTATCTAGTTGTTTATCTTTAGTAGCCTCTCTTACCGGGAAATGTCTCCTAGTGTTACCGCTGAGCCATGGTAGCTTGCTACTGCTCTGGAACACTTAGGCTGGCCGGCATGTGTCCTTCCTCGTTCCGGTGTCTGTCCCTTCGGGGAAATGTCACGCATTGAGTACCGGAGTCCTGTTAGCCCGCTACAGCCTGGTTTACCGGAGTCCTGCTAGCCCAGTGCTACAGCCCGGACCCACTTGCTGTTGACCGACACGTTCGAGGCTGGGTCATGAATGCCTGTCCCTGTAAGTCTGTGCCACTTTGGGTTTACGACTAGTCATGTCAGCCCGGGCTCCTTATCATATGGATGCTAGCGACACTATCATATACGTGAGCCAAAAGGCGCAAACGGTCCCGGGCAAAGGTAAGGCAACACCCGTGGGGATACCGTGCGTGAGGCCGCAAAGTGATATGAGGTGCTACAGGCTAGATCGATGTGCCATCGAGTCGGGGTCCTGACAGTTGTTCCGCCTCACTGTCCTCTGCCGCGTCGTTCTTCCTTGCTCGAGCTTGATTACTGAGAAGAAACAGACCACAGTGAGGATTTGTCGAACTTCATAGGTGCCTCACCCAAACTTGTTGCCAAATGGATGATGCATCACCACGATGACCTATCGATGCTCATGGTCGCACCTCATGGTTGCGTCGGCTGGTGAAGCTGATCGATTTTCAATGAAAAACAAGTTGTCTTCCATCAGTGCTCTTTGCTTGTTATGCACAAAGATGATATCCTTCCTCAGTTCACCTTGGTTGCGTTGGAGACGCAGTCGTCTTTCACGTTGGTGCAATTTTATCACACAATTGGCTATGAACCAAATGTTTCCTCGAAGAAGGATCGACGTTGGTACTAAGAGCAGAAGTTTTGTATTGATTTCTAAGCCTTCTCACAAATTTGTCTCCAGCTCCCCTGTAATTTTATTTGTCCAGCTATTAACTTTGATTTAAAAAATGGTGTGGACTAAAAACCCGGATGGACGTAGTAGCCCTCCATTTTTATTTACTCCGCATATTAGATTTGACTAAAGTCAAACTTTGTAATACTCTCAAACCTTTCCGATAATTGAAATTAAAATTCTTTATTTGTACACACTCTCACACTTTTCCGATAATTTGGCGCATGTGTGGTTGTTCACTTAAGGGAGGGTAGTGTACCACATGTGAAGGACAGGAAGTGCGACCAGGACGCGTGGGTGTGGATCGTTAGTTCATCGGAAGTAGTACTAGTTTTCTTCACTGTACATTGAATAAAGAGTTTCGTTTCGTACTTACACAATTTAAAGCAATTGTTATGTAGATAATAAGAAAAGTACTCCACTATATATTAGTCGTGTACACACGAGAGTACTATATGGATGCAGCTTCATTGACTTAGTGCACCTGCCTTTGGATTTATGACAGGTGGGCCCAAAATGTGGCTGGCTCACTTGTCATACAGCCAAAAGCAGATGGAGTGAAGGCACCGGAGCTCAGTCCGTACTACATTAGTAGATATATAAGCGGGAGCCTCAGCGCTTGTTCGCTAGGGTTTGCACTCTCCACACGCTCGCCGCAATACATATATGTTACACGATGGAGGCTCAGCGTTCATTTGCTAGTGTTTGCTATATTCACAGTCTCTCACCCTCTCTTCACCAGATCTAAACAAGACTGTGTTGGCCTCTTGTCTCTCTTTCTCCCCCCTCACAGCTGGTGATGGAGGCGTCTGTATCCCGTCGCACCGGGAAGGGGAGGAGGTGCCGCGTTAACTCTATCGCCTTTGGGGAGGGAGGCAATCCACTGCCAACTGCACTGTTCTCTTTCACCCAGCGCCTGTGCGGGAGGGCCACCGACCCCTTCTTCGCTACCGTACGTAGTGTGGGAAGATCCGGCCTCCCGCCGCATGCCTTGCCACATCCCGATGACCCTAAGGTATAAGTTTCTTTGAAACCGTCGTTGCTCTAGCTGCATGTGGATTTTTTCGATCTGTAGTCGAATCTATGTCTTGGTTCAAAGAGGAAAGAAAGGTGCGGTGGGGTGGAGCATGAATCTAGGACGTGGTTCAATGAGGAAAGGAGGGAGGAAAAGTAGTATAGACTAGCTATCCAGCCGCTTTGTTGGTCGAAAAGGGGAAAAGGGGGTAACCCAGTACACAGATCTGTAAGGAACCGATCTCTTTGTTGAAAAGGGAAAGAAACTGGGGGGGGGGGTCGGGTCGTTTGTGCAGGACTAGATTTGCTGCCCTCACATAGGAAAAAAGTTCAAAGAGAACAAATATGGGACTGAGGGAGTCCTGGACTAGGGGGTGTCCGGATAGAAGAACTATCATCATTGGCCGGACTCCAAGACTATGAAGATACAAGAATGAAGACTTCGTCCTGTGTCCGGATGGGACTTTCCTTGGCGTGGAAGGCAAGCTTGGCAATACGGATGTGTAGATCTCCTACCATTGTAACCGACTCTGTGTAACCCTAGCCCTCTCCGGTGTCTATATAAACCAGAGGGTTTTAGTCCATAGGACAGAACAACAATCATACCATAAGCTAGCTTCTAGGGTTTAGCCTCCTTGCTCTCGTGGTAGATCCACTCTTGTACTACCCATATCATCAATATCAATCAAGCAGGAGTAGGGTTTTACCTCCATCGAGAGGGCCCGAACCTGGGTAAAAACATCGTGTCCCTTGTCTCCTGTTACCATCCGCCTAGACGCACAGTTCGGGACCCCCTACCCGAGATCCGCCGGTTTTGACACCGACATTGGTGCTTTCATTGAGAGTTCCTCTGTGTCGTCGCATATAGGCCCGATGGCTCTGAGGGAGTCCTGGACTAGGGGGTGTCTAGATAGCTGGACTATCATCGTCAGCCGGACTCCAAGACTATGAAGATACAAGATTGAAGACTTCGTCCCGTGTCCGGATGGGACTTTCCTTGGCGTGGAAGGCAAGCTTGGCGATACGGATATGTAGATCTCCTACCATTGTAACCGACTCTGTGTAACCCTAGCCCTCTCCGGTGTCTATATAAACCGGATGGTTTTAGTCCGTAGGACGAACAACCATTACAACAATCATACCATAGGCTAGCTTCTAGGGTTTAGCCTCCTTGATCTCGTGGTAGATCCACTCTTGTACTACCCATATCATCAATATCAATCAAGCAGGAGTAGGGTTTTACCTCCATCGAGAGGGCCCGAACCTGGGTAAAAACATCGTGTCCCTTGTCTCCTGTTACCATCCGCCTAGACGCACAGTTCGGGACCCCCTACCCGAGATCCGCCGGTTTTGACACCGACATTGGTGCTTTCATTGAGAGTTCCTCTGTGTCGTCACCGATAGGCTTGATGGCTTCTTCAATCAACAACGCCGTCCAGGGTGAGACTTTTCTCCCCGGACAGATCTTCGTCTTCGGCGGCTTTGGACTGCGGGCCAATTCACTTGGCCATCTGGAGCAGATCAAAAGCTATGCCCCTGGCCATCAGGTCAGATTTGGAAGCCTAAACTTCACGGCCGACATCCGCGGAGACTTGATCTTCGACGGACTCGAGCCACAGCCGAGCGTGCCGCACTATCACGATGGGCATGATCTAGCTCTGCCGCCGGACAGTACCTTGGAGGCCGCACACAAATCCGCTCCGACCCATAGCTCGGAGCCGACTGCGCAGATCGAGGACCGGTGGCTGGACACCGCCTCAGGAGCTGCAACTGCTACGGTGATAGAGCCGAATACTGACCTTGTCCCTTGTAAAGCTCGTGACTCCGAGGTGCCGGACTCCTTGCCGGACTCCAAACCTCCTGCGCCCCTACCAATCGAATCCGATTGGGCGCCGATCATGGAATTCACCGCTGCGGACATCTTTCAGCACTCACCCTTTGGTGACATCCTAAATTCGCTAAAGCATCTCTTGTTATCAGGAGAGCCCTGGCCGGACTGCGGTCAGGATGGTTGGGATGCGAACAACGAAGAAATTCAAAACCCACCCACCACCCACTTTGTAGCCACTATCGACGATCTAACCGACATGCTAGACTACGACTCCGAAGACATCGATGGTATGGACGACGATGCCGGAGACGATCAAGAACCAGCGCCTACGGGGCACTGGAAGACCACCTCGTCATACGACATATACATGGTGGACACCCCAAAGGATGGTGACGGCAAAGAAGCAGCGGAGGCAGATTCCTCTAAGAAACAGCCCAAGCACCAACGTCAGCGGCGCCGCTCTAAATCCCGCCACAGCAAGAATGGAGATTCCGGCACCGGAGATAATAACACCCCAGAGAGTGCCGAAGACAACCCCCTCCAGCAAGATTCAACACAGGAGGACGGGGAGGCCAGCCCTCGAGAGAGAGCGGCAGACGAGGAGGATGAAAATTACATGCCTCCCTCCGGAGACGAGGCAAGCCTCAACGACGACAAATTCGTCGTGCCCGAGGATCCCGTCGAACAAGAGCGTTTTAAACGCAGGCTTATCGCCACGGTAAATAGCCTAAAGAAAAAGCAGCAACATCTTCAAGCTGATCAAGACCTACTAGCCGACAGATGGACCGAGGTCCTCACGGCCGAAGAGTATGAACTCGAGCGCCCCTCCAAAAGCTACCCAAAACGCAAGTTGCTCCCCCGACTAGAGGAGGAAGCATACAAACCTTCATCACCAGCGCACAATACGGCAGACCGACCACCTCGTGGCCGCGACAGAGAGGCATCTAGGCCCTCCGGCAGAACCGTACCCCGGCACCGCTCGAACAGCGCACAGCCACGGGGGAATGCGCAGGACTTGCGGAATATATTGGAGGACAAGGCAAGACAATCCAGATCCATCTACGGATCGTGGGCGCCCCACGACCCACGACGACTACCGTCGCGCCGGATACAACAACTCTGGCCGGGCCGAACACAGCAGACAACGCTCTCTTGAGCTACGTCGTGATATTGCTCAATATAGAGGCGCCACACACCCACTATGCTTCACAGACGAAGTAATGGATCATCAAATCCCTGAAGGGTTCAAACCCATAAACATTGAATCCTACGATGGCACAACAGACCCCGCGGTTTGAATCGAAGATTATCTCCTTCATATCCATATGGCTCGCAGCGATGATCTCCACGCCATCAAGTATCTCCCACTCAAGCTTAAAGGACCAGCTCGGCATTGGCTCAACAGCTTGCCCACAGAGTCAATTGGGTGTTGGGAGGACCTGGAAGCCGCATTCCTCGACAACTTCCAGGCACATATGTGCGACCACCAGACGCCGATGACCTAAGCCACATAATTCAGCAGCCAGATGAATCGGCCAGACAGTTCTGGACACGGTTCTTAACAAAGAAAAATCAAATCGTCGACTGTCCGGATGCAGAGGCCCTCGCAGCCTTCAAACATAAGATCCGCGACGAGTGGCTGGCCCGGCACCTAGGACAGGAAAAGCCAAAATCCATGGCAGCCCTCACATCGCTCTTGACCCGCTTTTGTGCGGGAGAGGACAACTGGCTTGCTCGCAGTAACAACCTCAGCAAAAATTCTGGCAGTCCAGACAACAAGGACCACAATGGTAGGTCGCCTCGCAACAAAAACAAACGGCTCTTTAACGGCGACAACACTGAAGATACGGTAGTCAACGCCGGATTCAGAGGCTCTAAACCCGGTCAGCGGAAAAAGCCATTCAAAAGAACTACTCCGGGTCCGTCCAATTTGGACCGAATACTCGACCGCTCTTGCCAGATACATGGCACCCCCGAAAAGCCAGCCAACCATACCAACAGGGATTGTTGGGTATTCAAGCAGGCAGGCAAGTTAATTGCTGAAAACAATGACAAGGGGCTGCACAGCGATGGCGAGGAAGAGACTCGGCCGACAAACAGTAGAGGACAGAAGGGTTTCCCCCTAGAAGTGCGGACAGTAAACATGATATAAGCAACCCACATACCCAAGAGGGAGCGGAAGCATGCACTTAGGGACGTATACGCGATGGAGCCAGTCGCCCCGAAGTTCAATCCATGGTCCTCTTGCCCGATCACTTTCGATCGGAGGGACCACCCCACCAGTATCCGCCATGGTGGATTTGCCGCATTGGTTTAGACCCAATCGTCGATGGATTTCACCTCACTAGAGTCCTGATGGACGGCGGCAGCAGCCTGAACCTGCTTTATCAGGATACAGTGCGCAAGATGGGCATAGACCCCTCAAGGATTAAACCTACAAAGACAACCTTCAAAGGCGTAATACCAGGTGTTGAGGACAATTGTACAGGCTCAGTCACACTGGAAGTGGTCTTCGGATCCCCGAATAATTTCCGAAGCGAGGAGTTAATCTTCGACATAGTCCCGTTCTGCAGTGGCTATTACGCTCTGCTCGGACGAACCGCGTTTGCAAAGTTCAACGCGGGCATTATGCATACCTTGTGCTCAAGATGCTAGGCCCTCGTGGAGTCATCACGGTCAACGATCAAGACCACCTGGCATGTTCCGAGCACGCATAGCAATGCGGCCCCAACCCCAGCCCTTGCATGATTGCAAGACAAGCTCTTCGTGTACATCATTACGCTCTGGAGATACCATGGGCATAGGGGGCGGGGCACGACCACGACAGACCCAGAGTGCGGCTTAACCACACCAGGGGCTCCCAAGTGTGTCACTCTTTTTTCTTCTTTTTTATTTTTTCCACAGGACCCCGTTCACCAGAGGCCCTGTCCAGCAGTAGATCTGCCGAACTCACGATGCAATAGCCAGGGAGGGACAATGGCTATGACGAACACCCAGGTGGTCTCCATTATGAGCATTACATCTGTTTAATACACTATTCCGCAGCCTACCCCTGGAGGGAGACACTTTTAATAGTCCAACCCTTGCTTACCGCACTATTTGTATCGTTCTGCACCCATGGAAGAATTCCTCGAATAAACAATGCATCACTTTTAGTTTATAATTGCATTTTTTTACATATATGTTCATTTATGACATCTTGCACCCGTACATTTTGGTACGGCCGAATACACCAGGGGCTTATGTTCCCCGCATTATGGTGTGATAAGTCCGAACACTTTCACAAGTGCGGCACCCCGAACTTATAGCATTATATGCATCGGCTCCGAATCATGTCTTGGGTCAATAGTTGGGTTTGCCCGGCTCCCATGTTTTGGTACCTTATGTTCCGTTCCATCGGCTAAGGTAGCAATGGGAGAACCACTGCGATTGCGCCTCGGTTGAGCTGGGCAAGCGCCTTAGTGGAGAAAGCTAAAACTGACTGTCATGATAAGGCGAGAGCTGGTCGCTGTTCCAGAGGTCTTTTCGAGTCCCTAAAGACTTATGCCGCTTAGAGCGAGGAACCAGCTGTGTCCGGCCAAGGCGTGGATAGCGCCCCGAACTCGGTCTTCTGAACACCAGGGGCTTCGCCGAAATTTAAAATTATAGAATTCTATGGCTAAGTGAGAGTGTTCAAGCATTATAAGTTTGGTTGCCTTGTTCGTTGTGTTGAGCGCCTCCCTAGATGGACCCAAAAATGGGAACAAGAGCGTTCAAGTTTATCCCGACCACGCCAGAACTCATGGCATGGGGGCTGAAGCCGACGACTTGCCATCTCTCAGATTTATAAACGGCCGCACAGAAGGTAATATTTTAAATTAATAAGCGTTGCTTAGCGCATATGAACAAAGTTTTCAGCGCACATGATAACACATTGCGAGTCTACTCAAAAATTACATCTTTGGGGCACTCATCCGCAATATTGCGGGCACCCTTCAGGACACTCTTATAGTACATTTCAGGCGTACGATACTCCTTGCCCGCCGGCGGCGCATCCGTGATAAGCCTCTCAGCATCCAGCCTGCCCCAGTGCACCTTTGCGCGGGCAAGGGCCCGACGGGCACCTTGAATGCAGGCAGAGCGCTTGATGACTTCCACCCAGGGGCACGCATCCACCAGCCGCCGCACGAGACCGAAGTAGCTCCCAGGCATGGCCTCTTCAGGCCACAGCCGGACTATGAGGCCCTTCATGGCCTGCTCGGCTACCTTGTGGAGCTCAACCAGCTGCTTCAGCTGGTCGCTAAGGGGCACCGGATGTCCGGCCTCAGCATACTGAGACCAGAAGACCTTCTCCGTTGAGCTCCCCTCCTCGTCCCGGTAGAATGCGGTGGCATCGAACACGCTGCGAGGCAGATCTGCAAACGCCCCTGGAGAGCTCCGAATTCGGGTAAGTAACAGGTAATTTACATTCACATGCTTGCTTTGCATGAAAAATGCCTTACCCGCCGCTATCTTCTTCACCGCCTCAATCTCCTGGAGGGCCTTATGGGCCTCGCCCTTAGCGGCTTTGGCACTTTCAAGAGCCGAGGCAAGCTCGGACTCTCGAGTCTTCGAGTCGCGCTCCAAACTCTCATGCTTTTCCATGAGAGCCTGGAGCTCTTGCCGCACCTCCGCCACCCGCGCCTCCTGCTTCTCTCGCTCCGCGGCCGCATTGCGTTCGACCGCGTACACGGCCTCCTTCAGGGTGGCCACCTTGTTCGTGGCCCCTGCAGTACCCACGTTATCCTTGTTATTTCTATTGCAACCCAAATCCTTTTCTGTAAGGTACAAATTTAATGCGGTGTTACTCACCTTCTTTGTCCTCGAGCTGCTTCTTGGCAAGGCCAAGCTCGTTCTCGGACCGCTCGAGGTCCTGCTTCAAAGCACCAACCTCCGCAGTCAGTGCGGCAGAGGTCAGTAGCGCAGCCTGCAAACCCATATTGACATAATTTTTAGCACTCCTGTGTATATCTTTTTTAGATCCTCAGTCTGGTTTTTCTTTCCGAACACCGAACCGAGCATCAGGGGCTACTGTCTATGCAGTATTACATCACATATTTTAAAACTTCTTACCTCAAAGCCTGTTAGAAGGCTACTGCAGGCTTCGGTCAGCCCGCTCTTGGCGAGCTGAACCTTCTGAATCTCCACACTCATGATAGTGCGGTGTTCTTCCTCGATGGAAGCGCCGTTAAGCGCCTCCAACAAGTTGTCCGGCACCTCCGGTTGGTCAGAGGCTGCCGGCGTCACGGTCTTGCCCTTCTTACGAAGGGGCCGCCTATCGGACTCCGGAACCACTGCGGGTTCCGGCATGGAGTCCGGCGCAAAGTCCGGGAGGCTGCCTTGCGGCACCTCCGGAGCCTCCTCCTGATGGGTCCCCTCCTGGGATCCCACCTCGGCGTCCTCAGCGTCGCGAGGAGTGGAGGCAGTCGGAATGGAATCTACATCCGACAGAGCCAATGACCCGCTTGATGAAGCGGGAAGGTCATCATCGGCCGGACTACAGGTAGTGTGCGGCATTAGAAGGACACTATGTGACACAAAAGAGAAATTATAAATCATTCAGGAATCCGGATACTTACGATCTTGCCGGAGGCTTGGCCCTTGAGGACCACTCTTCGTCACCAACGTTGGCGTTGGTGGAGCTGTCCGGGGGAAGGGTCCTTCCCCTCTTGGACCCTTCGGTCTCCCCCGTTGGGGAAGCCTTCCTCTTCCTCTCTCCCCCCTCATAGGGAGAGTCCTCTTTCTCCTCCTCGTCTTCGGGGGAGGAGTCCGCCTTGGAGCCATCGGACGATGAGTCCGATACCACCTGGCGCCGGGAACTCCTTCGAGTTCCCGTGGCCTTTTTCTTGGCCTTCTTCTCCGGCACCACATAAAGTGTCGGGACTAGCAGCCCCGTTAAACGGGCGTCCGCTGGGTCTTCGGGAAGGGGAGCCGGACAGTCTACCTGTCCGGACGTCCTCTGCCAGTCTTGTTAAAGGCATTGGGAGTTTTAAATCCCACATAGAGTCAAACTATGAAATAAATAAGTGTCCCATAAAGGATAACAAAGCTTACCTCGCCGGCCGGGCGCTTGGTGCTGAATCCGCGGTCTCCCGTCGCGGACGCGGGGGCTTCTCCGCCCTTGAACAGCACCCTCCAAGCAGCTTCGTACATCGTGTCGAAGAGCTCGCTCAGGGTCCGGTGCTGTGCCGGATCAAACTCCCACAAATTGAAGGCCCGCTGTTGGCAGGGGAGAATCCGGCGGACGAGCATGACCTGGATCACATTGACAAGCCTAAGCTTCTTGTTCACCAAGGTTTGGAGACAGGACTGGAGTCCTGTCAGCTCCTCCGAACTACCCCATAGCAAGCCCTTCTCTTTCCAGGAGGTGAGCTGCATGGGGATACCAGATCTGAACTCGGGGGCCGCTGCCCATTTAGGGTCACGCGGCTCGGTGATGTAGAACCACCCCGATTGCCACCCCTTGACGGACTCCACGAAGGCCCCCTCGAGCCAGGTGACGTTGGGCATTTTGCCCACCATGGCGCCTCCGCACTCCGCTTGGACGCCCTTCACTACCTTCGGCTTGAAATTGAAGGTCTTTAGCCACAAGCCGAAGTGGGGCCAGATGCAGAGGAAGGCCTCGCACACGATGATAAACGCCGAGATGTTGAGGATGAAGTTTGGCACTAGATCGTGGAAGTCCAGGCCGTAGTAGTACATGAGCCCCTGGACGAAGGGATGAAGTGGGAAGCCCAGTCCGCGGAGGAAGTGGGGAAGGAATACGACCCTCTCATGGGGCCTGGGGGTGGGGATGAGCTGCCCCTCGTCGGGCAGCTGGTGCGCAATGTCGCTGGAAAGGTATCCGGCGCCGCGCAGCTTTTCGATGTGCCCTTCCGTAACGGAGGAGGCCAGCCACTTGCCTCCCGCTCCGGACATGGCTGGAGAAGGTCGAGACGAGATGTGCGGACTTGGGTGCTGGAGCTCGAGTGCGCGGAGATGGATAAGCAAAGGAGGAAGAAGGCGTAGGTAAAAAGGTGGATCCTTATCCCCTTATATATATGGGCAGACGAAGACTATGCGTCCCCACCGGTCTGGTAAAACTCGCTTATCTCCCAAGCGCCACCATCAATGGCGCGGTTGGGTTACCCACGTCCGTATTGATGGGAATCCCGGAATAAGGGGAACACGATCTCTGCCTCGACAAGACGTGCCAAGGAAACCGCTTCGCTAAATGCGCTGAGGTGGTATAATAAAAAACGTAAAGGCTTGGTGGTGGTATGACGTCATGCCACAAAATACGTCAGCAGATTGAACTTGTGTACATATTATTCTCTCTACGGTGGAATGTGGAATTTATTTTGCAGAGCCGGACACTATCCTGGCGTTCACAATCTTCTATGAATTATTCGGAGGGGGAACCCGCCTTGCAATGCCGAACAATATGCGCGCCGGACTCATCGTCGTTGAAGCCTGGTTCAGGGGCTACTGAGGGAGTCCTGGACTAGGGGGTGTCCGGATAGCCGGACTATCATCGTCAGCCGGACTCCAAGACTATGAAGATACAAGATTGAAGACATCGTCCCATTTCCAGATGGGACTTTCCTTGGCGTGGAAGGCAAGCTTGGCAATACGGATATGTAGATCTCCTACCATTGTAACTGACTCTGTGTAACCCTAGCCCTCTCCGGTGTCTATATAAACCAGAGGGTTTTAGTCCGTAGGACGAACAACCATTACAACAATCATACCATAGGCTAGCTTCTAGGGTTTAGCCTCCTTAATCTCGTGGTAGATCCACTCTTGTACTACCCATATCATCAATATCAATCAAGCAGGAGTAGGGTTTTACCTCCATCGAGAGGGCCCGAACCTGGGTAAAAACATCGTGTCCCTTGTCTCCTGTTACCATCCGCCTAGACGCACAATTCGGGACCCCCTACCCGAGATCCGCCGGTTTTGACATCGACAGGCTCCTTCGATCATCAACCACGACGCGGTCCAGGATGAGACTTTTCTCCCCGGACAGATCTTCGTATTCGGCGGCTTTGCACTGCGGGCCAATTCGCTTGGCCATCTGGAGCAAATCGAAAGCTATGCCCCTGGCCGTCAGGTCCGATTTGGAAGTCTGGACTTCACGGCTGACATCCGCGGAGACTTGATCTTCGATGGATTCGAGCCACAGCCGAGCGCGCCGCACTGTCGCGAGGGGCATGATTTAGCTCTGTTGCCGGACAGTGCCCTGGAGGCCGCACACGAGTCCGCTCCGACCCTTAATTTGGAGGCGGCTGCGTAGATCGAGGACGGGTGGCTAGACACCGCCTCGGGGGCTGCTACCTCTACGGCGATGGAGCCGAATACTAACCTTGTCCCTTGTGAAGCTCGTGACTCCGAGGTGTCGGACTCCTCGCCGGACTCCGAACCTCCCGCGCCCCCACCAATCGAATCCGATTGGGTGCCGATCATGGAGTTCACCGCTGCGGACATCTTTCAACACTCACCCTTCGGCGACATCCTGAATTCGCTAAAATATCTCTCGTTATCAGGAGAGCCCTCGCCGGACTGCGATCAGGATGGTTGGGATGCGGACGACGAAGAAATTCAAAGCCCACCCACCACCCACTTAGTAGCCACTGTCGACGATCTAACCGACATGCTAGACTTCGACTCCGAAGACATCAACGGTATGGACGACGATGCCGGAGACGACCAAGAATCAGCGCCTACTGGGCACTGGAAAACCACCTCAACTCACGATGTATACATGGTGGATACACCAAAAGGAAGCGATAACGAGGAACAACGGGACGCGGCGGACGATAATTCCCCTGAAAAACAGCCAAAATGACGACGCAAGCGCCGCCCGAAGTCCCGCCTCGATAACAACAGCACCTACACAGACCCAGCCGTAGAGCAGGGCAAACCAGTGGACGACGAACATGCCAGAAAACAACCGTCCAAACAAGATGAATTGGACGAGCAACCCATCCCCGGCGAAAACAACAGTCCCGACAATCTCACGCCGGACACATCATCGGAGCATATGAACCTCCATAAAAGGCTCGTCGCCACTGCAAGAAGTTTGAAGAAGCAGAAGCGGAAGCTCTAAACAGTGGAAGACGTACTCAGAATGATATGGAGCAAAGTACTCAAGACCGCAGACAAATACGGCGATAGTCACCAAGCAAAGAGCTACCCAAAGCGCAGGCTGTTGCCTGAATTTGACGAAGAGGCCGTAGAGCCCCCATAGTCAAAGAACAAAGAGACCGCCTGGTCGGATAGGCGACCAGATGACAGGCCAAGAGCGGCAAGCGGCACCGCACACAAAACGGCACATGATCCACATAAGGATCCTCGCAAAAAGGATAGCCCGGTCAGATCCATCTACGAGCCAAGAAAGAAGACTCCAGGGAGCAACACAACACGTCGAGTGTTAGAAATAACGGTACACCTAAATACAGGGGCGCCGCACCCCCCCTATGTTTCACCGATGAGGTACTGGATCATGAATTTCCAGCGGGATTCAAACCCGTAAACATAGAGGCATATGACGGAACAACAGACCCCGGAGTCTGGATTGAGGATTATATCCTACATATACATATGGCTAGAGGAGATGATCTCCATGCCATAAAATACCTACCCCTTAAGCTCAAAGGGCCAGCTTGGCATTGGCTCAAAAGCCTCCCAAAAAATACCATTGGAAGTTGGGAAGAGCTCGAGGATGCGTTTTGAGCAAATTTTCAGGGGACTTATATCCGCCCTCCGGACGCAGACGACTTAAGTCACATAACTCAACAACCCGGAGAGTCAGCACGCAAATTCTGGAACAGGTTCCTTACAAAAAAGAACCAAATAGTTGACTGTCCGGACGCCGAAGCCTTAGCAGCCTTTAAACATAACGTCCGAGACGAATGGCTCGCCAGACACCTCGGCCAGGAAAAACCAAGAACAATGGCCGCGCTAACAAGCCTCATGACCCGCTTTTGCGCGGGGGAAGATAGCTGGCTGGCAAGATGCAGCACCAGCGACCCGAGTACATCCGAGGTCAGGGATGGAAATGGGAAATCACGACGCAGAAAAGATCAGCGCCGGTATAAGGAAAATGGCCCAAAGAGCACGGCGGTCAACGCCGGGTTCAAAAGCTCTCGACCGAATAACAAAACACTGCCTCTTAAGGACAACAGTGATGAGCTATCCAATCTAAACAAAATCTTGGATAGGATATGCCAAATTGACAGTACCCCCGGGAAGCCTGCAAACCATACCCACAGAGATTGTTGGGTCTTCAAGCAGTCCAGCCGACTGAACACCGAACACAAGGGGCTCGACACACCAAGCGAAGACGATGACGAACCCCACAAGCAAAGCACCGGAAAACAGAAGACTTTCCCACAAGAAGTCAAAACAGTGAACTCACTTCATGTGATAACAAGGAAAAATAGTGCGGCACCTACTAAAACACGCGCCGCATGGTCCACCCCAGCGGAGTCCCGAAATTGGATGTCAAACCCAATTACTTTCGATCATCAGGATTACTCCAGAAGTATTAGAAACGTAGGAGGGACTGCTTTGATATTGGATCCCATAATCGACGGACTACAATTCACACAAGTGCTAATGGATGGCGGCAGTGATATAAACCTGCTATACCAGGACACGATCCGCAGAATGGGGATAGACCCTACCAAAATTCGCAATAGCAGCACTTCCTTTAAAGGAGTGGCGCCAGGCCCTTATGCCAATTGTACAGGCTCTTTACTACTAGAAGTTGTGTTCGGATCATCCGACAACTTCCGTCGCGAAAAGCTAATCTTCCATATCGCCCCATTTAAAAGTAGCCATCAAGCACTATTGGGACACGAAGCTTTCACCCGCTTTAACGCAATACCGCATTACGCGTCTCTTACACTTAAAATGCCCGGTCCACGAGGCATCATCTCATTAAAAGGTAACTTCGAGTGTTCCTCGACCATGGGAGAATGTGAGACTGCCTTGACAGCCACACACTAATCCGGCCTTGCTGATCAAAGCCCGTAAAAACAGGTCATTCAAGACCCCGGACACGGTTAGGCGAGTCCGACATAAATAAACAAGGGGCTTCCTAGCCGCATACCTCTTTACAAGGGGCTGCACGCATGAACAATGAGAGCCAATAAAGCTCAACTTTATTCATCTTTCAAATCATACTCTGTTTTAAATACATTTTTTGCACGATATTTTTCCAAACTAAGTTCTTCTGTTTTACAGATGAACCACGTGTTACACCCGTCCGGGATACAGCACAACGGAGAGACAGGCACAGACATGCAGCAGGGACCCGTTGTAAGGATTCTTTTCAGATTAAGACCCTGCGTAAACCTCTTTTACTGTCTCTTGTTGATACACATCCCCCGGTTTCCTGCTATAACCGAGGAGGAGGCTGGCATTTTGGCATCGGCCGCGTCAGAAGTTTTCGCCCATACCTGGACACTAGGGGCTTAGGGCATTGTTCTGCCCGTTATCATAAAGACCGAATACCTCAGGGAGTGTTCGACGTCTCGAGTTAGGCCTTATATGCATCAGCTCCGAATCATGTCTTTGGTCAAATGTTGGGTTTGCCCGGCTCCTGTGTTTTGCTGCCTTACGTTCCGCTCTATCGGCTAACGCGGCATCAGGAGAACTACTGCGATTGTGCCCCGGTTCGGCTGGGCGAGCACCTGAAGGAAATATGCCCTAGAGGCAATAATAAAGTTATCATTTATTTCCTTATATCATGATGAATGTTTATTATTCATGCTAGAATTGTATTAACCGGAAACATAATACATGTGTGAATACATAGACAAACATAGTGTCAGTAGTATGCCTCTACTTGACTAGCTCGTTTATCAAAGATGGTTATGTTTCCTAGCCATGGACAAAAGAGTTGTCATTTGATTAACGGGATCACATCATTAGGAGAATGATGTGATTGACATGACCCATTCCGTTAGCCTAGCACTTGATCGTTTAGTATGTTGCTATTGCTTTCTTCATGACTTATACATGTTCCTGTAACTATGAGATTATGCAACTCCCGTTTACCGGAGGAACACTTTGGGTGCTACCAAACGTCACAACGTAACTGGGTGATTATAAAGGAGTACTACAGGTGTCTCCAAAGGTACATGTTGGGTTGGCGTATTTCGAGATTGGGTTTTGTCACTCCGATTGTCGAAGAGGTATCTCTGGGCCCTCTCGGTAATGCACATCACTATAAGCCTTGCAAGCAATGTGACTAATAAGTTAGTTGCGGGATGATGCATTACGTAATGAGTAAAGAGACTTGCCGGTAACGAGATTGAACTAGGTATTGGATACCGACGATCGAATCTCGGGCAAGTAACATACCGATGACAAAGGGAACAACGTATGTTGTTATGCGGTTTGACCGATAAAGATCTTCGTAGAATATGTAGGAGCCAATATGAGCATCCAGGTTCCGCTATTGGTTATTGACTGAGAATAGTTCTAGGTCATGTCTACATAGTTCTCGAACCCGTAGGGTCCGCACACTTAAGGTTTCGATGACAGTTTTATTATGAGTTTATGAGTTTTGATGTGCCGAAGGGGTTCGGAGTCCCGGATAAGATCGGGGACATGACGGGGAGTCTCGAAATGGTCGAGACGTAAAGATCGATATATTGGACGACTATATTCGGAGTTCGGAAAGGTTCCGAGTGATTCGGGTATTTTTCGGAGTACCGGGGAGTTACGGGAATACGAGGAAGAGTATTGGGCCTTAATGGGCCTTAGTGGGAAGGAGCCAGGAGGTGGCGCGCGCCCCTCCCAAGCCCAGTCCGAATTGGACAAAGGGTTTGGGGCGCGGCCCCCCTCTCCCTTCCTTCTCCACTTCCCTTCTTTCCCTCCTTCTCCTAGTTGGACTAGGAAAGAAGGAATCCTACTCCCGGTGGGAGTAGGACTCCCCTTGGCGTGTCCTCCTCCTAGGGCCGGCCTCCTACTCCCTTGCTCCTTTATATACGGGGGCAGGGGGCACCCCATGACACACAAGTTGATCTACGGGTCGTTCCTTAGCCGTGTGCGGTGCCCCCCTCCACCATATTCCACCTCGGTCATATCGTCGCGGAGTTTAGGCGAAGCCCTGCGCCGGTAGAACATCATCATCGTCACCACGCCGTTGTGCTGACGGAACTCATCCCCGAAGCTTTGCTGGATCAGAGCCCGGGGATTGTCATCGAGCTGAACGTGTGCTGAACTCGGAGGTGCCGTACGTTTGGTGCTTGGATCGGTCGGATCGTGAAGACGTACGACTACATCAACCGCGTTGTGCTAACGCTTCCGCTTACGGTCTACGAGGGTACGTGGACAACACTCTCCCCTCTTGTTGCTATGTCATCACCATGATCTTGCGTGTGCGTAGGAAATTTTTTGAAATTACTACGTTCCCCAACAGTGGCATCCGAGCCTAGGTTTTATGCGTTGATGTTATATGCACGAGTAGAACACAAGTGAGTTGTGGGCGATACAAGTCATACTGCTTACTAGCATGTCATACTTTGGTTCGGCGGTATTGTGAGATGAAGCGGCCCGGACCGACATTACGCGTACGCTTACACGAGACTGGTTTCACCGTTATGAGCACTCGTGCTTAAAGGTGGCTGGAGGGTGTCTGTCTCTCTCACTTTAGCTGAATCGAGTGTGGCTACGCACGGTCCTTGCGAAGGTTAAAACAGCACTAACTTGACGAACTATCGTTGTGGTTTTGATGCGTAGGTAAGAACGGTTCTTGCTAAGCCCGTAGCAGCCATGTAAAACTTGCAACAACAAAGTAGAGGACGTCTAACTTGTTTTTTAGGGCATGTTGTGATGTGATATGGTCAAGACGTGATGCTATATTTTATTGTATGAGATGATCATGTTTTGTAACCGAAGTTATTGGCAACTGGCAGGAGCCATATGGTTGTCGCTTTATTGTATGACATGCAAACGCCCTGTAATTGCTTTACTTTATCACTAAGCGGTAGCGATAGTCGTAGAAGCAATAGATGGTGTAAACGACAACGATGCTACGATGGAGATTAAGGTGTCGCGCCGGTGACGATGGTGATCACGACGGTGCTTCGGAGATGGAGATCACAAGCACAAGATGATGATGGCCATATCATATCACTTATATTGATTGCATGTGATGTTTATCCTTTATGCATCTTATCTTGCTTTGATTGACGGTAGCATTTTAAGATGATCTCTCCCTAAAAATTATCAAGAAGTGTTTTCCCTGAGTATGCACCGTTGCCAAAGTTCGTCGTGCCCAGACACCACGTGATGATCGGGTGTGATAAGCTCTACGTCCATCTACAACGGGTGCAAGCCAGTTTTGCACACGCAGAATACTCAGGTTAAACTTGACGAGCCTAGCATATGCAGATATGGCCTCGGAACACGGAGACCGAAAGGTCGAGCGTGAATCATACAGTAGATATGATCAACATAGTGATGTTCACCATTGAAAACTAGTCCATCTCATGTGATGATCGGTTATGGTTTAGTTGATTTGGATCACGTGATCACTTAGATGACTAGAGAGATGTCTGTCTAAGTGGGAGTTCTTAAGTAATATGATTAATTGAACTTAAATTTATCATGAACTTAGTCCTGGTAGTATTTTGCAAATTATGTTGTAGATCAATAGCTTGCGTTGTTGCTTTCATATGTTTATTTTGATATGTTCCTAGAGAAAATTGTGTTGAAAAATGTTAGTAGCAATGATGCGGATTCGATCCGTGATCTGAGGTTTATCCTCATTGCTGCACAGAGGAATTATGTCCTTAATGCACCGCTAGGTGACAGACCTATTGGAGGAGCAGATGCAGAAGTTATGAACGTCTGGCTAGCTCAAAATGATGACTACTTGATAGTTTAGTGCACCATGCTTAACGGCTTAGAATTGGGACTTCAAAGACATTTTGAACGTCATGGACCATATGAGATGTTCCAGGAGTTGAAGTTAATATTTCCAGCAAATACCCGAGTTGAGAGATATGAAGTCTCCAACAAGTTCTATAGCTAAAAGATGGAGGAGAATCGCTCAACTAGTGAGCATGTGCTCATACTGTCTGGGTACTTCAATCGCTTGAATCAAGTGGGAGTTAATCTTCCAGATAAGATAGTGATTGACAGAATTCTCTAGTCACCATCACTAAGTTACTAGAACTTCGTGATGAACTATAGTATGCAAGGGATGACGAAAACGATTCCCGAGCTCTTCGTGATGTTGAAATCGAGGAAGGTAGAAATCAAGAAAGAGCATCAAGTGTTGATGATTGACAAGACCACTAGTTTCAAGAGAAGGGCAAAGGGAAAGAAAGGGCACTTCAAGTGGAAAGACAAGCAAGTTGTCACTCCTACGAAGAAGCCCAAAGCTGGACCATAGCCTGAAACTGAGTGTTTACACTGCAAAGGAAATGGTCACTCGAAGCGGAAATGCCCTGAATATTTGGTGGATAAGAAGGATGGCAAAGTGAACAAGGTATATTTGATATACAGATTATTGATGTGTGCCTTACTAGTGTTTATAGTAGCCCCTGAGTATTTGATACTTGTTCGGTTGCTGAGATTAGTAACTCGAAACAGGAGTTACAGAATAAACAGAGACTAGTTGAAGGCAAAGTGACGATGAGTGTTGGAAGTAGTTCCAAGATTGATATGATCATCATCGCACACTCACTATACTTTCGGGATTAGTGTTAAACCTAAATAAATGTTATTTGGCATTTGCGTTGAGCATGAATATGATTTGATCGTGTTTATTGCAATACGGTTATTCATTTAAAATCAAAGAATAATTGTTGTTCTGTTTACATGAATAAAACCTTCAATGGTCATACACCCAATGAAAATAGTTTGTTGGATCTCGATCGTAGTGATACACATATTCATAATATTGAGGCCAAAAGATGCAAAGTTAATAATGATAGTGCAACTTATTTGTGGCACTCCCGTTTGGGTCATATCGGTGTAAATCGCATGAAGAAACTCCATAAAGATGGATTTTCGGAATCACTTGGTTATGAATCATTTGATGCTTGTGAACCGTGCCTTTTGGGCAAGATGACTAAAACTCCGTTCTTCGGAACAATGGAACGAGCTACTGACTTATTGGAAATAATACATACTAATGTATGCAGACCAATGAGTATGAAGGCTCGTGGCAAGTATCGTTATTTTCTGACCTTCACAAGATGATTTGAGCAGATATGGGTATATCTAATTGATGAAACATAAGTCTGAAATAGTTGAAAGGTTCAAATAATTTCAGAGTGAAGCGGAAAAATCATCGTAACAAGAAAATAAAGTTTCTGCGATCTGATCGCGGAGACAAATATTTGAGTTACGAGTTTGGTCTTCAATTAAAACAATGTGGAATAGTTTCACAGCTCACGCCACCTGGAACACCACAACGTTATGGTGTGTCCGAACGTTGTAACCGCACTTTATTGGATATGGTGCGATCTATGATGTCTCTTACTGATTTACCAATATTATTTTGGGGTTATGCATTAGAGACAGCTGCATTCACATTAAAAGGGCACCATCTAAATCCGTTGAGACGACAACATATGAACCGTGGTTTAGCAAGAAACCCAAGTTGTCGTTTCTTAAAGTTTGGGGTTGCGATGCTTATGTGAAAAAGTTTCATCCTGATAAGCTCGAACCCAAATCGGAGAAGTGCGTCTTCATAGAATACCCAAAGGAAATTGTTGGGTACACCTTCTATCACAGATCCGAAGGCAAGATATTCGTTGCTAAAAATGGATCCTTTCTAGAGAAGGAGTTTCTCTCGAAAGAAGTGAGTGGGAGGAAAGTAGAGCTTGATAAGGTAATTTGTACCTTCTCCCGAATTGGAAAGTAGTTCATCACGGAAATCAGTTCGAGTGATTCGTACACCAATTAGTGAGGAAGCTAATGGTGATGATCATGAAACTTCAGATCAAGTTACTACAAAACCTCGTGGATCTTCCAAAGTACAGTCCGCACCAAAGTAGTACGGTAATACTGTTCTGGAAGTCATGTTACTAGACCATGATGAACCTACAAACTATGAGGAAGCGATCATGAGCCCAGATTCCGCGAAGCCATAAAATCTGAGATATGATCCATGTATGAGAACAAAGTATGGACTTTGATTGACTTGCTCGATGATCAGCAAGCCATGTTAAATAAATGGATCTTCAAGAGGAAGACGGACACTGATAGTAGTGTTACTATCCACTAAGCTCGACTTGTTGCAAAAGGTTTTCAACAAGTTCAAGGGGTTGAATACGATGAGATTTTCTCACTCATATCGATGCTTAAGTCTGTCCGAATCATGTTAGCAATTGCCACATTTTATGAAATCTGGCAAATGGATGTTAAAACTGCATTCCTTAATGGATTTATTAAAGAAGAGTTGTATATGATGCAATCAGAAGGTTTTGTCAATCCTAAAGGTGCTAACAAAGTGTGCAAGCTCCAGCAATCCATCAATGGACTGGTGCAAGCATCTCGGAGTTGGAATATACACTTTGATGAGTGGATCAAAGCATATGGTTTTATACAGACTTTTGGAAAGGCCTGTATTTACAAGAAAGTGAGTGGGAGCACTACATCCTTTCTGATAAGTATATGTGAATGACATATTGTTGATCGGAAATAATGTAGAATTATTCTGCAAAGCATAAAGGAGTGTTTGAAAGAAGTTCTTTAAAAGAAAGACTTCAGTAAAGCTACTTACATATTGAGCATCAAGATCTATTGAGATAGATCAAGACGCTTGACAAGATTTTCAATGAGTACATACCTTGACAGGATTTTGAAGTAGTTCAAAATGGAACAGTCAAAGAAAGAGTTGTTGCCTGTGTTGCAAAGGTATGAAATTGAGTAAGACTCAAATCCCGACCACAGCAGAAAATAGAAAGAGAATGAGAAGTCATTCCCTATGCCTCAGTCATAAGTTCTATAAAGTATGCTATGCTATGTACCAGAACTATTGTATACCTTGCTCTGTATTTGGCAAGGGAGTACAATAGTGATCTAGGAGTAGATCACTGGACATTGGTTAAAGGATCGATATGGTTGACTAGAGGGGGGGTGAATAGGCAACTAACAATTTTTAAGCTTTTCTTTACCAAATTAAACTTTGCAACAAAATAGGTTGTCTATATGTGCAACTAAGTGAGCAACCTATATGATGCAATAACAACTAGCACACAAGCATGCAAAGGATGTAAAGCAAGTAGGCTTGCAAAAGTAAAGGCACGAAATAACCAAGAGTGGAGCCGGTGGAGACGAGGATGTGTTACCGGAGTTCCTTCCTTTTAAGGGGAAGTACGTCTCCGTTAGAGCGGTGTGGAGGCACAATGCTCCCCAAGAAGCCACTAGGGCCACTGTATTCTCCTCACGCCCTCACACAATGCGAGATGCCGTGATTCCACAATTGGTGCCCTTGAAGGTGGTGACCGAACCTTTACAAACAAGGTTGGGGAAATCTCCACAACAATCGGAGGCTCCCAACAACAACGCCACGAAGCTTCACCACAATGGAGTATGGCTTCGAGGTGACCTCAACCGTCTAGGGTGCTCAACACCCAAGAGTAACAAGATCCGCAAGGGATAAGTGGGGGGAATCAAATTTCTCTTGGTGGAAGTGTAGATCTGGGCCTTCTCAACCAATCCCGAGCAAATCAACAAGTTTGATTGGCTAGGGAGAGAGATCGGGCGAAAATGGAGCTTAGAGCAACAATGGAGCTTTGGGGGAAAGAGGTAGGTCAACTTGGAGGAAGAAGACACCTTTATATAGTGGGGGAACAAATCCAACCGTTACCCCACTGAGCATCCCCGCACAGAGCGGTACAACCGCTAGGGCAGGGCGGTACTACCGCTGAGAGCGGTACTACCGCTCCCTGCCCAACGGTACTACCGCGCTGGAGAGGAAGATAGGCCACTGGCCCTAGAGCGGTACTACCGCAGGAGTAGGAGCGGTACTACCACTTAAAGATGAGCGGTACTACCGCTTCTACTACCGCAACTAGTGCCGCAAAACTCGACACGAGAAAAAACCAGTCTCGAATCGAGGCGGTAGTAGCGCGGAACAGCTGCGGTACTACGGCCGAAGCCTGCGAGCGGTACTACCGCCCTGCAGAGCGGTACTACCGCCCTGCGGAGTGGTACTACCGCCCTGCGGAGTGGTACTACCGCCCTGCGGAGCGGTACTACCGCTGGAAGGCTTTGGCGG
Source organism: Triticum aestivum (assembly GCF_018294505.1). Lineage (NCBI taxonomy): Eukaryota > Viridiplantae > Streptophyta > Magnoliopsida > Poales > Poaceae > Triticum > Triticum aestivum. Next base: position 178,643,423 of record NC_057801.1, read on the forward strand.
TACTACCGCTGTGGACCGCGGTACTACCGCTGGCACAGGATGAAGCAGGTATGGAAGAGAAGTGGCAGCTCCAAAGATGTGAAAGGAAGACAATGGGTGTGATTGGGATGTGTACGTGTTGATTCCACCCTAGTCTTACCAAAGCGGATCCTCTTAATAGTACGGTGACTCCTAAGAAACTAGTCCAGCAACAACGAAACGAAGGAGCTACACCGTCTTGAATAAAACACCGAGGGGAGGAAATCGTCTCGTGCCAATGGATGAATCTCTGAAAGAACTTAACGCACACGATTAGTCCACAAAAGCATTGTCATCAATCGCCAAAACCACTTGGGGATAAATATGCCCTTACAATCTCCCCCTTTTTGGTGGATTGATGACAATACGGGATTTGCACAAGCATGATATAAAGTAAGCGTACAAACCCCACCGTCCCAAAATGTAGATGGGCTCCCCCTAGATGTGTGCTATCTAGATAAGTGCTTTGGACTGCACAGCACACATACTAGGATCAACGCTCCCCCTAAATTTTAGAGACCAACAATCTAAGCAAGGTATATGAGAGCAGCATAGATGATATAACAAGAAAAGCAAGCAACTCATAAGCTAGATAGTGACATAGATAATGATACTGGAAAGATAAGGTAGCATATGTCTCACACCATATGACTCGAACTTAGGTCTCACTCAAACTTAGGTCTCACAGACAAACCAACCAAAGCAAATGCGAGGAAAACACGAACAAGAGATGAAAGACACGAACTCGCAAATCCCTAAACTCTCTCCCCCTTTGGCATCGAGACACCAAAAAGGAGAGGGAGTGTTGCTACGGCTCCAGGTGAGAGCAAACGAGGGACACACGCATCAGAGCCCAGCAGGATCATCGGCACCACCGTCGTCAGTCTGGAAGTGCTCGGCATCAGAATCGGTCCACGGGCAGTGCTGCTGAATCCACTCCTCCTCCTTAGTAAGCTGGTCCTCAGATTCACTGTTGACTGTAGCACCCAACTGATGCATGAGCTCCTTGTGGTGACCGCGAGCCTTCTTCTCAGCCACATGAGTCATGTACTGACTGTGAGCCTCCATGCAGAATAACTTCTTCATCTTAGACTTGAGCTTCTTTGCCCAAGAGGGCTCTGCCTCAGAAGGCAAGTAGTCATCATCCTCATCATCATCAGCTCCAAGCTCCTCCTCGGTCTCCATGGCAGCAACAGATGAAGGAACTCCAATCCTAGGGGCATGAGTGCCCCAATTATCCTTCTTCCTCAGACGCTTGACATCGTGAGAGATCAACTCTCCAGTCTCCTGAGGCACCTTGGGATAGACATGATCCCAGGCCTTCTCAATGAGCAGCATGATGAACGGACCATAAATAGGGCACTTGCGCTCGGAGATAGCAGACAGCAGCTCAGACCACATAACATGTGAGATATCCAAGGACTCGCCGGTAGGGTGTCCCTTCTCACGCTGGCAGAAAAGAAGCATATCCACGAGATATGAGTGAACCTGGTCCAGATTCCCCATGCGAGGGAAAAGAGTCTCTCTGAAGATGCGGTGAAGGATATCCAGATAGGCAGGCAGTTCATAGGTTTCCTTCTTTGTCTCATGGTTGATCCCCAGAGTGCAGTAGGGCCAGAGAGCTTGCTTGTGAGTGGCATTGGGGCGGCCGTGAGGGCGAAAGCCGATAGGAGACTCAAGGCCTAGATCTTGTACCCCAAACAGTTGCATGAACGCTTTCCACTTGACTGAAAGCAACTTGCCATTGGTCATCCAGGTCAGAGTCCTATCCTCATCAGTCCCAAGGTGAACCGTGGCATAGAATTGGGCCACCATATCAGCATCAAAGTCCTTGCTGAATTTCATGATCCCAAGAATGTTCAGTTGAGTGCACATCTGAAGAGCTTCACCAAAGTAGTCAGGGTCTTGCTCCATATGGTCGGTGTCGATGTAGTGCATGTTGACATAGAGATTCTTCTTGGCTTTGAGAACATCGAAGAAGATGGCAAACTGGAATCTGTTCTAGAACGGACGGTTGACCAAAGTGGGATCTTGGTCAGCCTCATACGGGTTGCGGCGGCGCCTTGCCCAGAACTCCTTTGGCTGCATTTCTGGCACGGTTTTGCCGGGCTTTGGCTTGAGCCCAGACTTCTTCTGGGGTTGAGGTGGAGGTGGAGGTGGAGCACCTGAAGAACCTCCGGCAGGCTCGGTGGTGCGGTAGCGCTTGGACGTGGCACGTCTGGGGTTGACACTACGAGCCTGATGCTCAGGGACCTCATCACCTGGAACCACACACAAGAACACGCAAACAACCAGAAAGAACGAGCATAAGCCACAAAACACGAGCAAAAAGATCACTGAAAGTTAGAAGCATAATGGAAGTTGGTAGGGAGCGGTAGTACCGCTCCACAGGGAGCGGTAGTACCGCTCCAAGCGGTAGTACCGCCCTGGAGAGAGCGGTAGTACCGCTCGAGACGGGGAAACAGCAGTTTCCTACTACCTTGGTCAGATCCGGCACTACCGTCCTACCAAATTCAAAAATACTCCAACCAAACATCAATCCAAACTGCCTAGAAGCATTCTCCATCCCACTCAAGCCTAGATTTAGCCAAAAATCTAGAGATGCAACTTCTACTGCCCCTAAGATGCTAGATTGGAAATCTAGACAAGAAGAACGAGAGAACGGGGGCAATACCGGCATCCATGGCAAGAGGACAAGGTGGGGATCGTCTCCACCGAAGGAAATGGAGAGGGACGTCCCGGAGAGTGAGATCCGCCGGAGCCCTCCCGCGGCGCCGGTTGATGGAGAGAGAGGAACAGACGAGGGGGCATGCGAATGGGTATGGGGGATAAGAAACTCCCCCTGCCGCCGATATAACCCCTGCCCGCGCCTCACACCGGTAGTACCACGCTGGAGGGCGGTAGTACCGCTTGGAGCGGTAGTACCGCTCGCCAGCAGCGGTAGTACCGCCAGCAACCAAAAAATTGCTTCTAGACTAAAACTCAAACACACCGAGAAGAACGGGAAGGCAAAGACAAGAAAAACACCAACAAGACAACACACACACGAACAAAGAACCGGAACCCACTCCTTCAAAGCAACCAAACGAAAGAAGAGCGAGCTCTGGCCTCTCTCAAGGGAGGGCGGTGGCCGGAGCCACCTATGTTTGAGTCAATTGGTATGGCACCGCGAAGAATTATCCTTGGGCCCATGACCAAAACTCGTCTTTGAAGCACAAGTACCATCAAAATGGCTAATGTGAAAGAGTTGATCGTTTTATGCATAATGGGGGGAGGGAGAGTTCATTGAGAGAACAACACTCCCCCTATGTCCATGCCTACACCTAACCTAGACAACAAGTTGAGTGTGGTGGGGGGTGCACGGGTTCAAGTCACATTGCTCAAATCAATGATATTTAGCTCATGCCTTAACTCGCAAAATCTTGCTTCATCCAAGGGCTTCGTGAAAATATCTACAAGGTTATCATGAGTGTTGACATACTTGAGCTCGATCTCCCCTCACCTAATGTGATCCCGGATGAAGTGATACCGAATCTCAATGTGCTTCGTCTTAAAGTGTTGCACCGGGTTGAGAGAAATCTTGATGGCACTTTCATTATCACACCAAAGAGGCACTTTGTCACAAATGACACCGTACTCCTTTAAAGTTTGCCTCATCCATAGGAGTTGAGCACAACAACTACCGGCCGCCACATACTCCGCTTCGGTGGACGAGAGAGAGACACAACTTTGCTTCTTGGAATACCAACTTACCAAAGAGCAACCAAGAAATTGGCACCCTCCAGAAGTGGACTTCCTATCCACTTTGTCTCCCGCCCAATCGGAATCCGTTAAACCTTCAAGCTTGAAGTTTGCTCCACTTGGGTACCATAAGCCAAAGTTTGGGGTATGAGCCAAATATTGAAAGATTCGCTTGACCGCCACAAAGTGAATTTCCTTTGGTGCGGCTTGAAAACGTGCACACATCCCCAAACTCAACATGATATCCGGTCTAGATGCACAAAGGTAAAGCAAGGAGCTAATCATGGAGCGATATACCTTTTGATCCACCGCTTTACCATTGGGATCGATGTCAAGTTGGCACTTGGTAGGCATTGCAGTAGTAGCCGGCTTGACATCACTTAGCTTGAATCTTTTAAGCATGTCTTGAGTGTATTTGGCTTGGTTGATGAAGGTTCCTTCTCTTCTTTGTTTGATGTCAAAACCAAGGAAGAACTTCAACTCTCCCATCAAAGACATCTTAAACTTGGAGGTCATGAGAGCGGCAAATTCCACATTGAAATCTTTGTTAGGAGAACCAAAGATAATATCATCAACATATAGTTGGCATACAAACAACTCCCCTTTGACCTTCGTAGTAAAAATAGTGGGGTCGATTTGTCCTACTTCAAATCCACGATCTTGTAGCAACTCGGTAAGGTGGTCATACCACACACGTGGGGCTTGTTTAAGGCCATAGAGTGCCTTATCAAGTTGATACACATGATCCAGGAAGTAGGGGTCCTCGAACCCGGGGGGTTGCTTGACATAGACCAACTCATTAATAGGACCATTAAGAAAAGCACTTTTCACATCCATTTGTTGCAACTTAAAGTTGTGATGGGAAACATAGGCAATCAACAAACGCATGGATTCAAGACGAGCAACGAGAGCAAAGGTTTCACCGTAGTCGATACCCTCGACTTGGGAGTAGCCTTGTGCTACCAATCTTGCCTTGTTGCGAACGATGTTCCCATGAGCATCTTGCTTGTTCTTGAAGATCCACTAGGTTCCAATGACATTGTGGTTCCTCGATGGCCTTGGCACCAATCTCCATACTTTGTTGTACTCAAAGTTGTTGATTTCTTCATGCATGGCATTGAGCCAATCCGAGTGTTTGAGCGCCTCATAGACCTTTTGGGGTTCAACACAAGAGACAAACGCATGATGTTCACAATAGTTTTCTAATTGTCTACGAGTGCTTACCCCCTTTCTTAGGCTTCCAACCACATTTTCCATGAGATGGCCTTGGGTGGTGAGCTTGGAAGCAATCTTTGCGGCACGACACTCTAATTCCTCCTCGGATGAGTAAGGAGGAGGGTTGACTTGATCATCTTGAGCGTCGTCTTGAGCTTGTTCTTGATCTTGAGCTTGCTCTTGATCTTGAACTTGCTCGAGGGGGAGAACTTGACCTTGGGCATCATTTAGAGGGTCACCACCATATTGAGGTTGATCTTGCCCTTGGTCTTGTTCAGGAGGTTGAGGGCCTTCACTTTGTTCTTCGGAAGCGTGTGGGTCTTGATGAGGTGATGGCTCTACTTGAGTAGAGCATTGTCCTTCTCCTTCGGCCACAAGGGGTTCCTCAATGGGTAGAATTTGACCAATACCCATTCTTCTTATGGCTTGGGGAGGAATTTCATCACCTACATCACGAGTACCACTTTGCTCCACTTGGGAGCCGTTATTTTCATCAAACTCCACGTTACATGTTTCCTCAATGAGTCCGGTGGACTTGTTGAGGACACGGTAAGCACGGGAGTTTGTAGCATAACCAACAAATATGCCCTCATGAGCTCTAGCCTCAAATTTAGACAAACGAACACCTTTCTTGAGAATGAAACACTTACAACCGAACACCCGGAAGTACTTGAGGTTGGGCTTGTTGCCGGTGAGTATCTCATAAGGAGTCTTGTTCAAGCCTTTGCGAAGATAGAGCCGATTGGATGCATGACATGCGGTGTTGATGGCTTCGGCCCAAAAGTTGTATGGAGACTTGAACTCCGCCATCATGGTCCTAGCCGCATCCATCAACGTCTGGTTCTTCCTCTCCGCCACACCATTTTGTTGAGGGGTGTATGGAGCAGAATATTGGTGCTTGATCCCCTCATCACTAAGAAACTCATCCAAGGTATAGTTCTTGAACTCGGTGCCGTTGTCACTTCTTATTGTCAAGATCTTTGCATTGTGTTGACCTTGAGCTTCATTTGCAAAGTCGATGACGGTTTGTTGAGTCTCACTCTTCCTCTTGAGGAAGTATACCCAAGTGTATCTTGAATAGTCATCCACAATCACCAAGCAATACTTTCTTCCTCGTAGACTATCAAAAGATGGAGGCCCAAAGAGATCCATGTGAAGGAGCTCCAAGGGTCTCTTCGAGTAGATGATGGTTGAAGGAGGGTGAGCCTTTTCATGAAGCTTTCCTTCGATACAAGCACTGCATGCACGATCTTTGGCAAAACTAACATTTGTTAGTCCACGCACATGGTCCCCCTTGAGAAGACTTTGCAAAGATCTCATATTGACGTGGGCTAAACGGCGATGCCAAAGCCATCCCACGTCAACTTTAGCCATTAGGCATGTCGGGGTCTTAGTGGGTCGCTCTGAAAAGTTAATCACATAGAGACCGTTCTCGACATGCCCAACAAAGGCTACTTTAAGAGTCTTGCTCCACAAGAGGGCCACGGTATCAATGTCAAAGAATGTAGCAAAACCCATGAGTGCAAGTTGACAAACGGAAAGCAAATTGTATGCAAGGGACTCAACAAGCATGACTTTCTCGATCGTTAGATCATGAGAAATGACAACCTTGCCGAGACCCAATACCTTAGAATGTGATGCATCACCCCACTCGACATTGGTGGCATAGATGGAATCTCTTGCACGTCCACCACCAAGTCCTTGCTCCTGGTCATATGATTTGTTGCTCCACTATCGAGCAACCATGATCCCCCACCGGAAGCAAACACCTACAAGATATCAATGCTTGGTTTTAGGTACCCATTTAGTAATGGGTCCTTTGATGTTAGTAACAAGGGTCTTGGGAACCCAAATGGACCATTCAATGTACTCATAAGAAGAACCAACAAATTTAGCAAAGACATGTCCATCACTAGCACGGCACAACACATATGACGGGTTAAAGTCGCCGGATTTGTTTGAGGGAATGCTTTTTCCCTTTTGGACATCAACTCCCTTCACTTTCTCCTTCTTCTCCTTAGGAGCACCCTCTCCCTCTTTCACAAACGTTTGTTTGAGAGGGGGAGGACGTTTGGTCTTGTTGTTCTTCTTCTTGTTCTTGGTCTTGGGTGCAAACCCAATTCCTTCTTTGGCCACAACTTCCTTTTGATTGCTCAAAAGGTCGTTGAGGTTCTTCTCACCTTGAATGCAAGTCACAAGGCCTTTCTCAAGTTGATCCTTCAACTTGGCATTCTCCTCCACAAAATGCACATGATCACAACACGGGTTAGTAGCACATGCATTGTCAATTAATACCATATGAGGAAAGGTGGCCTTTTCCTTGATTAGCTTGACTTGGAGTTGAGCATGAGACTCTTTGAGGTTAGCATGATTTCCCTTCAAGACTTTGTGGGCCTTGTCAAGTATCTCAAACTCCTCTTTGAGTCTAGCATCATCAACCCCAAGTTTAGCCTTCTCGGAGGTTAGCACACGAGACACGACAAGAGCATGATCAAGATATTTCTTTAACTTAGCATGGTCATCATTGTATGACTCCTCAAGAGTCAAATGATGCACACGCTCTTACTCAAGAGCATTAGAGAGATCCGATATCTCATCGGCATAGTCACGACTATGACCTTCCATCTTGGAGATGGTTTCTTCGTGAGCCTCGATCATGTCATTGGCCTCACCAAGTTGTTCCAAGAGAGCAACAAAGTGCTTCTTGGACTTACCCTTGAGCTTGTTCATAAAAGACTCAAATTCATTCACTTCCTCATTAGACTCAACATGTTCATCAATGCAATCCTCCAAGGAGGGATTAGTAATGATGGTGGTTGTGATGTTGGGGGTTACCTTGTTTGAAGCTTTAGCCATGAGGCATTTGGCGGTGATGTTTTCGTTGGGTGAATCAAAGAGAGACACCCGGGAAGGAGTAGCAATGGCAATGGATGCCATGGCCATAGCTTCTTCATTTTCATCATCATCGTCATCCTCTTGGTATTCTTCTTGAACCACCAACCCACGAGTGGGAGTCTTATTCGCGAAGTTGTTCTTGTTTGGGAAGGACTTGGCTTTGTCTTTTCTGATGAACTTGCCACCATTGTCTTCCCTCTTCTCGTAAGGACAATCCGCAACGAAATGGCTCACATTTCCATAGTTGAAGCAACTTCTAACTCGTTGCTTGCCCTTGACGCCACTTGAGTTGTTCTTGTTGAAGTTGGGTCTTGAACTCTTCTTGCTCCAAAATTGTCTTGAAGCAAGGGCCATGTGCTCATGGTAATCAAATTTTGTGTCCTTGGGGTTGCTTTCCTCATCTTCCACTTCTTCCTCTTCTTCCATAATTACCTTGGCCTTCAAAGCAAGGTTGGGCTTCTTTGCCCTTTGAGAACGGAGCACCGCGTTGTCGGCGGTCTTGTCCAAGATGCTCATTGCAACGAACTCAACCAACACTTCACTTGAGGTCATGGAGTGGAAGCCCGGTCGGTGACGAATGACGGAAGACATGGCCTTGTTGTAAGGCATCATGGCCTTGAGGAACTTTCGCTTGATCCAATTGTCATCCGTGTCCTTGCTTCAATTATCTCGGAGTGCGACCGCGAGTTTGGTCACTCTTCGAAAGAGCTCATGAGGTTCTTCATCTTCTTTCATTGCAAACTCATCGGCTTCATCTTGCACCACTTCATAGTTGGAGCGTTGAATGCTAGCACTTCCACGATAGAGTCCCTCGACACATTTCCATGCTTCCTTAGCCATGACATGCGGTCGAAGGTGATTAAGATCTTCGGGAAGGATAGCATCTTGGATGATGAAGAGAGCACTCTCATTGAATTGATTGTCCACGGCTTCTCGAGGGGTGAAGTTGCTTGGGTCATGAGGATAAAAACCTTCTTCAATGATTCTCCAAAGGTTAGTGTTCACATGTTTTAAATGACGCTTAAAGCGATAGACCCAAGAATCAAAATCTTCATGTTTCTCATATTTAGGAGGAGGACCGGCATGATTCAAATGAGTGGATGGGATTGGTCCTCCATAAATTGGAGGTTCCACATGGGCAAAGATGCCGGTACCATTTCTACCACTAATAGAAGGACTCTTATCAATGTTAGCTTCTCCCTTGTCGGAGGGAGCATCCGTCACCTTGTTGGTGGGATCACCCACTTTCATCGGCGAGGTAGATTGTTTAAGTCCTTCTAGGAATTCCTTAAACATGTCCTTGACCTCGGTCGTCATGGAGGTTTTCAATGTTTCCAAAGCCACATTGAATTCCTCACGTGAGATTGAGTTACCCCCATCTCCCGTAGATGAGATCGGATTCGCACCAAAGTGCTCTCCCACCTCATCTACGACATCAACCATACTCTTTGGATGGTAAAGTCCTTAAAAAGAGATGTGGCTCTGATACCAATTGAAAGGATCAATATGGTTGACTAGAGGGGGGGGGGGGTGAATAGGCAACTAACAATTTTTAAGCTTTTCTTTACCAAATTAAACTTTGCAACAAAATAGGTTGTCTAGATGTGCAACTAAGTGAGCAACCTATATGATGCAATAACAACTAGCACACAAGCAAGCAAAGGATGTAAAGCAAGTAGTCTTGCAAAAGTAAAGGCACGAAATAACCAAGAGTGGAGCCGGTGGAGACGAGGATGTGTTACCGGAGTTCCTTCCTTTTAAGGGGAAGTACGTCTCCGTTAGAGCGGTGTGGAGGCACAATGCTCCCCAAGAAGCCACTAGGGCCACCGTATTCTCCTCACGCCCTCACACAATGCGAGATGCCGTGATTCCACTATTGGTGCCCTTGAATGTGGCGACCGAACCTTTACAAACAAGGTTGGGGCAATCTCCACAACAATCGGAGGCTCCCAACAACAACGCCACGAAGCTTCACCACAATGGAGTATGGCTTTGAGGTGACCTCAACCGTCTAGGGTGCTCAACACCCAAGAGTAACAAGATCCGCAAGGGATAAGTGGGGGGAATCAAATTTCTCTTGGTGGAAGTGTAGATCTGGGCCTTCTCAACCAATCCCGAGCAAATCAACAAGTTTGATTGGCTAGGGAGAGAGATCGGGTGAAAATGGAGCTTAGAGCAAAAATGGAGCTTTGGGGGAAAGAGGTAGGTCAACTTGGAGGAAGAAGACACCTTTATATAGTGGGGGAACAAATCCAACCGTTACCCCACTGAGCATCCCCGCACAGAGCAGTACTACCACTAGGGCAGGGCGGTACTACCGCTGAGAGTGGTACTACCGCTCCCTGCCCAGCGGTACTACCGCGCTGGCGAGGAAGACGTGCCACTGGCCCTAGAGCGGTACTACCGTGGGAGTAGGAGCGGTACTACCGCTTCTACTACCGCAAACTCGACACGAGAAAACACCAATCTCGAATCGAGGCGGTAGTAGCGCGGAATAGCTGCGGTACTACGACCGAAGCCTGCGAGCGGTACTACCACCCTGCAGAGCGTTACTACCGCTGAGAGCGGTACTACCGCTTCGTGGAGCGGTACTACCGCTAGAAGGCTTCGGCGGTACTGCCGCTGTGGACCGCGGTACTACCGCTGGCACAGGACAAAGCAGGTACGGAAGAGAAGTGGCAGCTCCAAAGATGCGAAAGCAAAACGGGTGTGATTGGGATGTGTACGTGTTGATTCCACCCTAGTCTTACCAAAGCGGATCCCCTCTTAATAGTATGGTGACTCCTACGAAACTAGTCCACCAACAACGAAACGAAGGAGCTACACCGTCTTGAATAAAACACCGAGGGGAGGAAATCGTCTCGTGCCAATGGATGAATCTCTGAAAGAACTTAACGCACACGATTAGTCCGCAAAAGTATTGTCATCAATCACCAAAACCACTTGGGGATAAATATGCCCTTACAATTGGTCAAGAATATCCTTAGTGAGGACTAAGGAAATATTTCTCGATTATGGAGGTGATAAAAGAGCCCGTCGTAAAAAGTTACCTCGGTGCAAGTTTTCACACCGATCCAGATGACTCTAAGTCTCAATCTGGATACATATTGAAAGTGGGAGCAATTAGCTAGAGTAGCTCCGTGCAGAGCATTGTAGACATAGAATATTTGCAAAATACATACAGCTCTGAATGTGACAGACCCATTGACTAAGCTTCTCTCAAAAGCAAAACATGATCACACCTTAGTACTCTTTGGGTATTAATCACATAGCGATCTGAACTAGATTATTTACTCTAGTAAACTCTTTGGGTGTTGGTCACATGATGATGTGAACTATGGGTGTTAATCATATACAGATATGAATATTGGTGTTAAATCACATGGCGATGTGAACTAGATTATTGACTCTAGTGCAAGTGGGAGACTGAAGGAAATATGCCCTAGAGGCAATAATAAAGTTATTATTTATTTCCTTATATCATGATGAATGTTTATTATTCATGCTAGAATTGTATTAACCGGAAACATAATACATGTGTGAATACATAGACAAACATAGTGTCACTAGTATGCCTGTACTTGACTAGCTCGTTTATCAAAGATGGTTATGTTTCCTAGCCATGGACAAAAGAGTTGTCATTTGATTAACGGGATCACATCATTAGGAGAATAATGTGATTGACATGACCCATTCCGTTAGCCTAGCACTTGATCGTTTGGTATGTTGCTATTGCTTTCTTCATGACTTATACATGTTCCTGTAACTATGAGATTATGCAACTCCCGTTTACCAGAGGAACACTTTGCGTGCTACCAAACGTCACAATGTAACTGGGTGATTATAAAGGAGTACTACAGGTGTCTCCAAAGGTACATGTTGGGTTGGCGTATTTCGAGATTAGGTTTTGTCACTCCGATTGTCGAAGAGGTATCTCTGGGCCCTCTCGGTAATGCACATCACTATAAGCCTTGCAAGCAATGTGACTAATAAGTTAGTTGCGGGATGATGCATTACATAACGAGTAAAGAGACTTGCCGGTAATGAGATTGAACTAGGTATTGGATACCGATGATCGAATCTCGGGCAAGTAACATACCGATGACAAAGGGAACAACGTATGTTGTTATGCGGTTTGACCGATAAAGATCTTCATAGAATATGTAGGAGCCAATATGAGCATCCAGGTTCCGCTATTGGTTATTGACCGAGAATAGTTCTAGGTCATGTCTACATAGTTCTCGAACCCATAGGGTCCGCACGCTTAAGGTTTCGATGACAGTTTTATTATGAGTTTATGAGTTTTGATGTATTGAAGGAGTTCGGAGTCCCGGATGAGATCGGGGACAATGCGAGGAGTCTCGAAATGGTCGAGACGTAAAGATCGATATATTGGACGACTATATACGGAGTTCGGAAAGGTTCCGAGTGATTCGGGTATTTTTCGGAGTACCAGGGGGTTACGGGAATACGGGGAAGAGTATTGGGCCTTAATGGGCCTTAGTGGGAAGGAGCCAGGAGGTGGCGCGCGCCCCTCCCAAGCCCAGTCCGAATTGGACAAAGGTTTTGGGGCGCGGCCCCCCTCTCCCTTCCTTCTCCACTTCCCTTCTTTCCCCCCTTCTCCTAGTTGGACTAGGAAAGAAGGAATCCTACTCCCGGTGGGAGTAGGACTCCCCTTGGTGCGCCCTCCTCCTAGGGCCGGCCTCCTCCTCCCTTGCTCCTTTATATACGGGGGCAGGGGGCACCCCATGACACACAAGTTGATCTACGGATCGTTCCTTAGCCGTGTGCGGTGCCCCCCTCCACCATATTCCACCTCGGTCATATCGTCACGGAGTTTAGGCGAAGCCCTGCTCCGGTAGAACATCATCATCGTCACCATGCCGTCGTGCTGACGGAACTCATCCACGAAGCTTTGCTGGATCGGAGCCCGGGGATCGTCATCGAGCTGAAGGTGTGCTGAACTCGGAGGTGCCGTACGTTCGGTGCTTGGATCGATCGGATCGTGAAGACGTACGACTACATCAACCGCGTTGTGCTAATGCTTCCGCTTACGGTCTACGAGGGTACGTGGACAACACTCTCCCCTCTCGTTGCTATGTCATCACCATGATCTTGCGTGTGCGTAGGAAAGTTTTTGAAATTACTACGTTCCCCAACAGCACCTCAGTAGAGAAAGCCGAAAACTGATTGTCATGATATAGTGAGAGACTGGTCAACCACTCGATCGACTACTGGTATGTTTAGAATTCCTCCGCTTTGACGAAGAACCGCTTCCCGGTCAGGCACACACGCACCCCGAATTCGGAGAGTGTGGTGCCCCTAGGGGCTATATAGTAGCCCCACCATCGAGCTCCTATGGCTAAGTGAAAGTGATAAAGCATTATAGTCCGGTTGCCTAGTTTGCTATGCTATCACCTCCTTCAAAGGACCAAGACGTTGGATTAAGTGTGAAAATGCGCTTTTTTGCAAACACCCCCGCACCATGTGCGTGGGGGCTGAAGCCAAAGACTGCCATCTTTCAGGTTATATATACATATACATTAACGGCCGCACAGGAGATATTTCAATACTTGAACGCACAAGTATAAAAAGCCGTTACATTATAAATATGGTTTCACAAATCATACATGTCATTTGAACATAACATTTTTCGAGCACTGCGACTCTATTAAACGAGCGCCCTGCAGGACTTCCTCAAAATAGTGCTCGGCGGGTAATCGGCTTCTGTTCGAACCCTGGGATGCAACATCGGTGGCATCCATCTCCGCCCAGTATGTTTTGACACGGGCGAGAGCCATCCGTGCACCCTCTATGCATGCCGACCGCTTCATCGCCTTGATATGCGGCACCGCCCCAAGGAATTGCTGCAATAAGCCAAAATAACTCTTCGGCTTGGGCCTTTCCGGCCACAGATGAGCCACCACATCCGTCATGGCAAATCCGGACAATCTATTCAGCTCAGCCCACTCAGCCAAACAATCGGTTAACGGAAGTGGACGCTCCGGACTACGGAATTGAGACCAAAAAAGCTCTTCCATTTCGTGATCCTTCTGGCTTCGGAAGTGCACGACTGCGTCCGCCGCACTCGCCGCCAAATCCAGATAAGGATCCTCCGCACCCCACAACTGGCCCAACTGAGCATACTTCGGATCCGTGAACTTCCTACACAGCAGAAAGGGCTTTCCAGCCGTAATGTCTCCGGCCTGACGCAGTTCCTCCTTTATAGCCCGCATTGCAGAACGGGCATCCTTGGCTTCGGTGGTGGCCTTCTTCAGGTCCTCTTGCTCCGCTTGGCGTTCTCTTTCAAGAACCTCATAGCGGTCGTTAGCATCTTTCAGTTTCATGGCCATTCCGGCCATCTCCTCCCTGCTTCGGAAGTGAGCAGCCTTTTCGGCTTTTAGCTCCTCAGCTGCCTTCAAGGCAGCTGCATCACTTTTTCTGGCTTGCTCCTTGGCTCGAGCAAGATCTGCCCGAAGGTCCTCCATAGCAGCGGCGCCATCTGCATCAAGCATACATGTTGTAAGGTGTGGGCATCAGCTCCCTTACCAGGTGACCGCGGAGAAACCACCTACCTTGTGACTCGTTAAGTCGTTTGTTGACCAGCGCGATGTCTGCATCCGCAACGTCGAGTTGCCGCTTCAGTTCGGCAACTCTATCAGTCCGGCTGGCCACCGAACGTTCCGCCACCTGCATAGGAAAGGCGACATTTTATAACTGAGATTATGATCCTCGGCACACTGTCGTTTTCGACAACATACTGAGTCTCAGGGGCTACTATCTATACAGGGCACACTCTATGTGCAAAACTTTCAAAAGGTATGTCATTTTTTGCGTACCTCAAACCTCGTCAGTAAACTTCTGACGGCCTCATGCAACCCACTCTCAGTGGATGAGATCCTTTCAATCACCGTACTCATTAATGTACGGTGATCTTCTGAGATAGACGCCCTCTCGAGCAGATCCTGCAGCTCCACCGGCCGTACTCCAGTTGGTGCCAAACTCCCCGGCCCCGCCGGACTCGGGGAGACCCTCCATGACGACACCTCAGTGTCGTACACCCCACCTGACGGTGCGGCAGATGGAGGCGTTTCGCTCTCCATCATCTCCGGACGAAGGTCCCCCGAAGATGAGCTCTGTTGAGAAGGGTTGAGATCCAAACTACAAGGTAAAAACTTCGGTTATCCTCAGAAATAAAATAGGGATGTCCCTTATTACAAAACTCCACTTTTTCTACTTACGGCTCGCTGGAGGGCTGATTCCTTTGGGGAGACTGTGCGGTCGGGACTCCTCCCGGCACAGGACCTTCCGGTGCAGATTTCTTTCCCCGCTTTGAGGCCTTGGCCTCCGGGTCTTCAGAAGCGGTCCTCTTCTCCCCCTGGAGGGAGGGATTCTTGATTCCCCCCTTACTGCGAGCCTCCTTAGAAGAGGCGGTAGTTTCCCTGTTCCCCCCTTCGCCCTCCTCTGAAGGTGCAACCTCCAACATTTTGATTAACACGGGATCCGGCGTGGTCTCAGGGATTGGGGCCGGATACCGTATCATTTTTGCTTGCGCTATCCACTCCTGTCCAAAGGATAGCTGGTTAAAAGGCAAATCCATGATAAATAAATGGACGGTATGTCCAGACACAGGGCTACTTACTTGAGTATCCGGGCGATTCCAGCTTAGGCCGGCGTCCTCGGTCAAGTCCGGACACATCTCTTGTGATCCGAAGAACAGTTTATACATCTCCACGGGTGTCGTACCCATGAAGTGTTGGAGAGCTCGTGGTCCCTCCGGATTGAATTCTCACAGGCGGAGGGGGCGACGTCTGCAGGGCAGAAGACGTCGAATCAGCATAACCTGCGTCACTACGACCAGATTGATCTCCCTCTCTTGGAGGTCTCGAATCCGGCCCTGCAATATGGGTACGTCCTTGGACGGCCCCCAGTCAAGCCCTTTGTTGACCCATGACGTCAGCCGTTGTGGAGGACCCGAGCGAAAGGCGGGCGGCGGCCTCTGCCTGCTGCCCCTGGGAGCGGTGATATAGAACCACTCATGTTGCCACAAGCCGAGCTCCTCCTAAAAAGAGACCTCGGGCCATGGAGCATTGGCCCTCTTGCTTATAACCGCCCCTCCGCACTCTGCCTGATGCCCCTCAATCATCTTCGGCTCCACATTGAAGGTTTTGAGCCACAAAACGAAGTGAGGGGTAGTGCGGAGGAAGGCTTCGCAGACAACAATAAACGATGAGATGTGGAGGATGGACTCCGGAGCCAAGTCATGAAATCCCAGCCCATAGTAAAACATGAGCCCTCTCACGAAGGGATCCATCAGGAAGCCTAAACCCCGACGAAGGTGAGACATGAACACGACACTCTCCCCAGGCTCGGGAGTAGGAATGACTTGCCCTTGGGCAGGCAACCTATGCGAAATCTCTTAGGTCAAGTACTTGGCGTCTCTCAGCTTTAGCACGTCCTCTTCCGTGACGGAGGAGGGCATCCACCGGCCCTGTAGGTCAGAGCCGGACATTGTCGAAGGTCCGAAGTGCCCAAATCTGGAGCCTTGGGTGTTGTAACTAGGGGCGAGGGGCGGATTCGATTAAGGATAGACGAAAAGGGACGGGCCTTGGTCTCATTATAAAGAGGGAGAATATCAAGAGCCATCCCCGTGACCGTTTGGAACTCGCCTTCGATGGAGGAGGCGTGGCGACGGGCACGGTTGGGTTGCCACGTCCGTATTGATGGGAATCCCAGAATAAGGGGAACACGATCTCTGCTTCGACAAGACGTGCCAAGGAATCCGCTTCGCTAAACGCACTGAGGTGGTATAATAAAAATGATTCGAGTAAAAGCTTGGTTGTGGTGTGACGTCACGCCACAAAATACGTCAGCAGATTGAACTTGTGTAAATGTTATTCTCTCTACGGTGGTATGTGGAATTTATTTTGCAGAGCCAGACACTATCCTGTTGTTCATGATCTTCTATGGATTATTCGGAGGAGGAACCCGCCTTGCAATGCCGAAGACAATATGCGCGCCGGACTCGTCGTCATTGAAGCCTGGTTCAGGGGCTACTGAGGGAGTCCTGGACTAGGGGGTCTCCGGATAGCCGAACTATCATCATTGGCCGGACTCGAAGACTATGAAGATACAAGATTGAAGACTTCATCCCGTGTCCGGATGGGACTTTCCTTGGCGTGGAAGGCAAGCTTGGCAATACGGATATGTAGATCTCCTACCATTCTAACTAACTCTATGTAACCCTAGCCCTCTCCGGTGTCTATATAAACCGGAGGGTTTTAGTCCATAGGACAGAACAACAATCATACCATAGGCTAGCTTCTCGGGTTTAGCCTCCTTGATCTCGTGGTAGATCTACTCTTGTACTACCCATATCATCAATATCAATCAAGCAGGAGTAGGGTTTTACCTCCATCGAGAGGGCCCGAACCTGGGTAAAAACATCGTGTCCCTTGTCTCCTGTTACCATCCGCCTAGACGCACAGTTCGGGACCCCCTACCCGAGATCCGCCGGTTTTGACACCGACAGGGACCAACACAGATATGCTGCTTGGCTACATACTCTGCATCACCCATTTATACGTGTGGACGCACATGGTGCTAGCATGTCCCATACAGCTATTTTGCTGTTGTTAATCTAAGAATGCCGCCGGAAAATTGAAGCAATGCCACTGTTAAAAGTAAATTACATTTTTTAACGAATGTTGTTTCAAGAGAGTGTCTCTGTTAATATGAATCAATGCAATCGTTTTAGAAATGCTACTATCCTACTTTGTTTTCCATCCAAGATAAGTTAGATGCTTCTTTTTGTCACCGTTTGTTTCATCCTCCTTTATCGGCAAGTAATTGTTTCCTTTTTTGCCTCTGTTAAAACAGGGGTATCGATTCAACTTGTTGCTATTGCGACATTTTGCTTCGCTACTCGAAACACTTATGTTTTAAGAGTGTTTTGTGCAGTTCAACTTGAATGTCACACCGGTGACTTTGCTTAATTTTGGTGGAACCGCACAAAAGGAGATCAAGATTTGTTTCCAGTGTTCCTGTCGAGTTATTTCAAATCTTGGTCTCAACCACATGATATCTATTCAACTTGTTGCTATTGAAACATTTTGCTTCGCTACACGAAACACTTTGCTTGATTTCAGTGCAACTGCACAAAAGGAGATTGGATTTCCTATTCGTGTTAGCAGATTCGTATTTTATGCTGGTGTTCTCATAAAAGGTCAGTACAGGCCTTCATCCACATGATTGTGCAGTGTGCTTTGAGATGTTGTGCTACTTGTATTGGTACTGTTTTAAATAAATGTTGAATTGAAGCTATTGTATTGCTATCTTTTCCCATTAAGTAGTGAACAAAAATGGGACCAACCCAGACATGATGCTTGTTGCTTTGTTACAACAAACTCTGCATCACCCCCTTTATAAGTAGATGGAAGCACATATTGTTGTTGCGCCCACTCTCCCCTGGAACTGTTTATGCTTTTCGTTAATCTAATGCCGCTGGTAAAATTAAGCAATGCCACTCTCAGAATTAATTAACTACTGAATCTTAGTTCAAAACTGCAACACTTGTTAGGAATGGTACTATCCTGCTTTGTAGTTCTTTCTACATGTTTAACCAAGGTATTGTTAAGATAATGTCTCTTTAAAAATGAATTAGTTGCATTGTTTTAGGAATTGTACTTTTCTGCTTTGTCGTTCTTTATACATGTTGAACCAAGGCATTGTTAAGATAATGTCTCAGTCAATATGAATGAATCACACTGATAGAGAATTGCTACTCTCCTGCTTTGTTTCCTGAGGAGTCCTGGACTAGGGGGTGTCCGGACAGCCGGACTATCATCATCCGCCGGACTCCAAGACTACGAAGATACAAGATTGAAGACTCCGTCCCGTGTCCGGATGGGACTTTCCTTGGCGTGGAAGGAAGCTTGGCGATACGGATATGTAGATCTCCTACCATTGTAACCGACTCTGTGTAACCCTAGCCCTCTCCGGTGTCTATATAAACCGGAGGGTTTTAGTCCGTAGGACACAACAACCATTACAACAATCATACCATAGGCTAGCTTCTAGGGTTTAGCCTCCTTGATCTCATGGTAGATCTACTCTTGTACTACCCATATCATCAATATCAATCAAGCAGGAGTAGGGTTTTACCTCCATCGAGAGGGCCCGGACCTGGGTAAAAACATTGTGTCCCTTGTCTCCTGTTACCATCCGCCTAGACGCATAGTTCGGGACCCCCTACCCGAGATCCGCCGGTTTTGACACCGACATTGGTGCTTTCATTGAGAGTTCCTCTGTGTCGTCACCGATAGGCTTGATGGCTTCTTCAATCAACAACAATGCCGTCTAGGGTGAGACTCTTCTCCCCGGACAGATCTTTGTTTTCGGCGGCTTCGCACTGCGGGCTAATTCACTTGGCCATCTGGAGCAGATCGAAAGCTACGCCCCTGGCCGTCAGGTCAGATTTGGAAGCCTTAACTTCACGGCGGACATCCGCGGAGACTTGATCTTCGATGGATCCAATCTGTAGCCGAGCGTGCCGCACTGTCGCGATGGGCACGATCTACCTCTGCCACCGGACAGTGCCTTGGAGGCCGCACATGAATCCGCTCCGACCTATAGTTCGGAGCCGATCGCGCAGATCGAGGACAAGTGGCTGGACACCGCCTCGGGAGCTGCAACATCCGCGGTGATGGAGCCGAACACTGACCTTGTCCCCTATAAAACTCGTGACTCCGAGGTGCTGGACTCCCTGCCGGACCCCGAACCTCCTGCGCCCCTGCCAATCGAATCCGATTGGGCGCCGATCATGGAGTTCACCGCTGCGGACATCTTTCAGCACTCACCCTTTGGCGACATCCTAAATTCGCTAAAGCATCTCTCGCTATCCGGAGAGCCCTGGACGGATTATGGCCAGGATGGTTGGGATGCGGACGACAAAGAAATTCAAAGCCCACCCACCACCCACTTTGTAGCCACTGTCGACGATCTAACCGACATGCTAGACTACGACTCCGAAGACATCGACGATATGGACGACGATGCCGGAGACGATCAACAACCAGCGCTCATAGAGCACTGGAAGGCCACCCCAACCCATGATGTATATATGGTGGATACCCCAAAAGGAAGCGATAACGAGGACCAACGGGGCGCGACAAAAGATAATCCCGCCGATAAACAACCAAAACAGCGACGCAGACGCCGCCCTAAGTCCCGCCTCGACAACAACAGCGCTCCTAATGACCCAGCAATAGAGAAGGGCAAACCGGTGGACGACGAACATGCAGCCAAGCAACCGTCCGAACAGGACGAATCGGATAATCAATCAATGCCCGGCGAAACCAACAGTCCAGACGACCTCACGCCGGACACACCACCGGAGAATAAGAGCCTTCACAAAAGACTCGTCGCCACTGCAAGAAGTCTGAAGAAGGAAAAAGGAAGCTCAAAACAGCGAAAGACATACTCAGAATGAGGTGGAGCAAAGTGCTCAAAACCGCAGACAAATACGGCAATGGCCATCAATCAAAGAGCTACCCGAAGCGCAAGCTGCTGCCAGAGTTCGACGAGGAAGCCATAGAGCCCCCACAGACACAAAACAAAGAGGCCGCCTGGCCGGATAGACGGCCAGATGATAGGCCAAAAACTATAAGCGGCGCCGCACACAAGCCGGCCCATGATCCTGGGAAAACAGATGGCCCAGGCAGGTCCATTTACGGGCCAAAAAAGAGGGCCCTAGGAAGCAACACAACACGCCAAGTGTTCGAAGACAGCGGTACACCCAAATACAGGGGCGCCGCACACCCACTATGTTTCACTAATGAGGTGCTGGATCATGAATTCCCAACAGGGTTTAAACCCATAAACATAGAGGCTTACGACGGAACAATAGATCCGGGAGTCTGGATAGAGGATTATATACTACACATGCACATGGCTAGAGGAGATGACCTCCACACCATAAAATATCTACCCCTCAAGCTCAAAGGGCCAGCTCGGCATTGGCTCAAAAGCCTCCGAGAAAACACTGTTGGAAGAGCTTGAGGACGCGTTTAGAGCAAATTTTCAAGGGACTTATGTCCGCCCTCCAGATGCAGACGATCTAAGTCATATAACTCAACAGCCCGGAGAGTCAGCGCACAAATTCTGGAACAGGTTCCTTACTAAAAAGAACCAAATAGTCGACTGTCCGGACGCCGAAGCCTTAGCAGCTTTTAAACACAACGTCCGAGATGAATGGCTCGCCAGACACCTCGGCCAAGAGAAGCCGAGGACAATGTCTGCGCTAACAAGCCTCATGACCCGCTTTTGCGCGGGGGAAGACAGCTGGCTAGCAAGATGCAGCACCAGCGACCCAAGTACATCCAAGATCAGAGATGGAAACGGAAAATCACGACGCAGAAAAGATCAGCGCCGGAATAAAGAGAAAATCCCAAAGAACACGGCGGTCAACGCCGGATTCAAAAGCTCGCGGACAAACAACAAAACACTGCCTCTTAAGGACAACAGTGATGAGCTATCCAACTTAAACAAAATTTTGGATCGGATATGTCAAATCCACAGTACCTCCGGAAGGCCTGCAACCCACACCCACCGAGATTGTTGGGTTTTCAAACAGTCCGGCCGACTCAACGCCGAACACAAGGGGCTTGGCGCACCAAGCGAGGACGACGACGAACCCCACCAGCAGGGCACCGGAAAACAAAAGACTTTCCCACAAGAAGTCAAAGCAGTAAACTCACTTCATGTGATAATACGGAAAAACAATGCGGCACCCGCTAAGATGGGTCTCGCACGGTCCACCCCAACGGAACCTCGAGATTGGATGTCAAAACCAATCACTTTTGACCACCTGGATTATTCTAGAAGTGTTCGAAATGCAGGATGGACTGCTCTGATATTGGATCCTATAATCGACGGACTACAATTTACACAAGTCCTGATGGACGGCGGCAGCAATTTAAACCTGCTATATCCGAACACAATCCGCAAGTTGGGGATAGACCTTACTACAATTCGACATAGCCGCACTTCCTTTAAAGGAGTGATGCCAGGCCCTTACGCCAAGTGCACAGGCTCCCTATTACTAGAAGTTGTGTTCGGGTCACCGAACAACTTACGACGCGAAAAACTAATCTTTCATGTCGCCCCATTCAAAAGTAGCCATCAAGCATTATTGGGACGTGAGGCTTTTGTCCGCTTTAACGCCATACCACATTACGCGTCTCTTACACTTAAAATGCCCAGTCCACGCGGCATAATTTCATTAAGAGGGTCATTCAAAGACCCCGGACACGGCTAGACGAGTCCGGCATAAATAAGCTAGGGGCTCCCTAGCCGCACACCCCTTCACAAGGGGCTGTGCGTATAAGCAATAATGAGCTAATATAGACTCCGCTTTATTCATTTATTAATATTTTTCATGCACTTTTTTGCACGATTTCCTTTCAAACTAAGTTCCTCTCTTTTTACAGATGAACAACGTGCATACCCGTCCAGGATAACGGCACAACGAAGACACAGGCGCAGACGTGCAGTAGGGACCCGTCGCAAGGATTCTTTTCAGATTAAGACCCTGCGTAAACCTTTTTTACTGTCTCTTGTTGCTATACTCCCCTGGCTTTTCATTATAACCAGAGTGGAGACTGACGTTTTGGCATCGGCCGCGTCAGAAGACCTCGCTCGTACCTGGACACTAGGGGTTTAGGGCATTGTTCTGCCCATTATTATAAAGACCGAACACCTTATGGAGTGTTCGGCGTCTCGAGTTAGGCTTTATATGCATCAGCTCCGAATCATGTCTTTGGTCAAATGTTGGGTTTGCCCGGCTCCTGTGTTTTGCTGCCTTACGTTCCGTATCATCGGCTAACGCGGCACCAGGAGAACTACTGCGATTGTGCCCCAGTTCGGCTGGGTGAGCACCTTAGTAGAGAAAGCCGAAAACTGACTGTCATGATACAGTGAGAGACTGGTCAACCACTCGATCGACCACCGGAATGTTTAGAATTCCTCCGCTTTGACGAAGGACCGTTTCCCAGTCAGGCACACATGCGCCCCGAATTCGGAGAGCGCGGTGCCCCCAGGGGCTATATTGTAGTCCCACCCTCGAACTCCAATGGCTAAGTGAAAGTGATAAAGCATCATAGTCCGGTTGCCTCGTTTGCTACGCTACCACCTCCTTAACAGGACCGAGACGTCGGATTAAGTGTGAAAATGTGCTATTTTTTGCGAACACCCCCGCACCTTGTGCGTGGGGGCTGAAGCCGAAGACTGCCATCTTTCAGGTTATACACACGTATACATAAACGGCCGCATCGGAGATATTCCAATAATTGAACGCACAAGTATAAAAAGCGATTACATCATAACCGTGGTTTTACAAAATAAAATGTTCATTCGAACGTGACATTTTTCGAGCACTGCGATTCTATTACACGAGCACCACGCATAACTTCCCCAAAATAGTGCTCGGCGGGTAACCGGCTTTCGTCCGAACCCTGGGTTGCAATAGCGGTGGCATCCATCTCAGTCCAATGTGTCTTCACACGGGCAAGGGCCATCCGCGCACCCTCTATGCAGGCCGACCGCTTCATCACCTTGATATGCGGCACCGCCCCAAGAAACTGCTGCAATAAGCCAAAATAGCTCGTCGGCTTGCACCTCTCCGGTCAGACATGAGTCACGATATCCGTCATGGCAAGTCCGGACAACCTATTCAGCTCAGCCCATTCGTCCAACCGATCGGTCAGCGGAAGTGAACGATCCAGACTATGGAATTGAGACCAAAGTAGCTCTTCCGTCTTGTGATCCTTCTAACTTCGGAAGTGCACAACGGCATCCGCCGCACTCGCCGCTAAGTCCATATATGGATCCTCCAGAACCCACAGCTGGCCAAGCTGGGCATACTTTGGATCCGTAAACCTGCGGCGTAGCAGAAAAGGCTTGCCAGCCACAATGTCTCCGGCCTGACGCAACTCCTCCTTTATAGCCCGCATTGCAGAACGGGCATCCTTGGCTTCGGCGGTGGCCTTCCCTAGGTCTTCTCGCTCCGATAGGCGCTCCTTTTCAAGAGCCTCATTGCGGTTGGTAGCATCTTTCAATTTAACGGCCAATTCGGCCATCTCTTCCCTGCTTCGGCAGTGTGCAGCCCTCTCGGCTTCTAACTCCTCGGCCGCCCTCGAGGCAGCCGCATCACTCCTTCTGGCTTGCTCCTTGGCTTGAGCAAGTTCTGCCCGAAGGCTCTCCATAGCAGCAGCACCATCTGCGTCAAGCATAAACATTGTAAGAGGTGGGCTTTTGCTCCCTTAATAAGTGACTGCGGAGACACAATTTACCTTGAGACTCGTCAAGTCGCTTGTTGACTAGCATGATGTCCGCATCCGCAACATCGAGTTGCCGCATTAATTCAGCAACTCCATCAGTCCGGCCAGCCCGGACTATTCGCCACCTGCATAGGAAAGGCAACACTCAATACCTGCGATTTTGATCCTCGGCACACTGTCGCTTTCGACAACCTATCGAGTCTCAGGGGCTACTATCTATACAGGGCGCACTTTATGTGTAAAACTGCCAAAAAGGGGTGTCATTTTTACATACCTCAAACCCCGCCAGCAAACTCCTGACGGCATTATGCAATCCGCTTTCGGCGGACGAAATCCTTCTAATCACCGTACTCATCAATGCACGGTGATCTTCTGAGATGGACGCCCTCTCAAGCAGATCCTTCAGCTCCCCCGGCCGAACAGTAGTCGGCGCCGAACTCTTCGGCTCTGCCGGGCTCGGGGATACCCTCTATGACGACACTTCGGGTTCGTCCGCCCTATCCAACAGTGCAGCAGACGGAGGAGTCTCGCTCTCCATCATCTCCGGACGAAGATCCCCCGAAGACGAGCTCATCTGAGAAGGTCGCAGATCCGAACTACAAGGTAAAAATTTCGGTTATCCTCAGAAGCACAAATAGGGATGTTTCTTATTAATGAACTCCCCCTTTTCTACTCACGGCTCGCTGGAGGGTTGACTCTTTAGAGAAGACTGTGCGGCCGGGACCTCCCCGGACGCAGGAC
Source organism: Triticum aestivum (assembly GCF_018294505.1). Taxonomy (NCBI): domain Eukaryota; kingdom Viridiplantae; phylum Streptophyta; class Magnoliopsida; order Poales; family Poaceae; genus Triticum; species Triticum aestivum. Next base: position 178,668,370 of record NC_057801.1, read on the forward strand.
CCTCTGGTGAAGATTTCTCCCCCCGCTTAGGGGCTTGGGCCTCCGGGTCTTCGGAGGCGGTCCTCTTCTCCCCCTGGAGGGAGGGATTCTCGATCCCCCCTTCTTCAAGCGCCCCCTTGGGCGAGGAAGTAGCTCCTCTATTTTCCCCTTCGCCTTCTTCTGAAGGCGCAACCTCCAACATCCTGACCAGCACGGGATCCGGCGCGGTCTCTGGGAGGGGTCCGGACACCGTATCAGCTTTGCTTCCGCTATCCACTCCTGTTGCAGGATAACGGGTTAAAAGGCGAATTGTAGAAAAGCAAACAAATGGTACGTCCGAGCACTGGGCTACTTACTTGAGTATCCGGGCGATTACAGCTTAGGCCAGCATCCTCGGTCAATTCCGGACACGCCGCTTGTGGTCCAAAGAACAACTTGTACATCTCCACGGGTGTCGTACCCATAAAGTGTTGGAGAATCTGTGGTCCCTCCGGATTGAACTCCCATAGCCGGAGAGGACGGCGTTTGCAGGGCAGGAGACGCCTAATTAGCATAACCTGCATCACCATGACCAGATCGATCTCCCTTGCCTGGAGGTCTCGAATCCGGCCCTGCAATAGGGGCACGTCTTTTGGCGGCCCCCAGTTGAGCCCTTGGTTGACCCACGACATCAACCGTCGAGGAGGTCCCGAGCGGAATATGGGCGGCGGCTTCTGCCTGCTGCCCTTCGGAGCGGTGATATAGAACCACTCCCGCTGCCACAAGCCGAGCTCCTCTTGGAAGGAGCCCTCGGGCCACGGGGCATCGGCCCTCCTGCTTATGGTCGCCCCACCCCACTCTGCTTGACGCCCCCCAATCGTCTTCAGCTCCACATTGAAGGTCTTCATCCACAGGACGAAGTGGGGGGTGACGCGGAGGAAGGCTTCGCAGACGACAATAAATGCGGAAATATGGAGGATGGACTCCGGAGCCAAGTCATGGAAATCCAGCCCGTAGTAGAACATGAGCCCTCTCACAAAAGGATCCGTCGGGAAGCCTAAACCCCGGCGGAGGTGGGATACAAAGGCGACGTACTCGCCGGGCTCGGGGGTGGGTATGGCCTGCCCTTCGGCGGGCAGCCTGTACGAAATCTCATAAGACAGGTACTTGGCCTCTCGCAGCTTTAGCACGTCCTCCTCCGCGACGGAGGAGGGCATCCACCGGCCCTGAAGATCGGAACCGGACATTGTTGAAGGTCCTAAGCACATGAATCTGGGGCTCTGGGTGTTGGAACTTGGAGCGAGGAGAAGATTCTATAGAGGATTGAAGAAAAGAAACGAGCCTTGGTCCTATTATAAAGAGGGAGAATACCAAGAGCCGTCTCCGTGACCATTCGGGACTCGCCTTCGATAGAGGGGGCGTGGCAACGGGCGCGGTTGGGTTACCCACGTCCGTATTGATGAGAATCCCGGAATAAGGGGAACACGATCTCTGCTTCGACAAGACGTGCCAAGAAAACCGCTTCGCTAAACGCGCTGAGGTGGTGTAATAAAAAACGATTCAAGTAAAGGATTGGTAGTGGCGTGACGTCACGCTACAAGATACATCAGCAGATTGAACTTGTGTACATAATATTCTCTCTACGGTGGAGTGTGGAATTTATTTTGCAGAGCCGGACACTATCCTGGTGTTCACAATCTTCTATGGATTATTCGGAGGAGGAACCCACCCTGCAATGCCGAACAGTATGCACGTCGGACTCATCGTCATTGAAGCCAGGTTCAGGGGCTACTGAGGGAGTCCTGGACTAGGGGGTGTCCGGACAGCCGGACTATCATCGTCCGCCGGACTCCAAGACTACGAAGATACAAGATTGAAGACTCCGTCCCGTGTCCAGATGGGACTTTCCTTGGCATGGAAGGCAAGCTTGGCGATACGGATATGTAGATCTCCTACCATTGTAACCGACTCTGTGTAACTCTAGCCCTCTCCGATGTCTATATAAACCGGTGGGTTTTAGTCCGTAGGACACAACAACCATTACAACAATCATACCATAGGCTAGCTTCTAGGGTTTAGCCTCCTTGATCTCGTGGTAGATCTACTCTTGTACTACCCATATCATCAATATCAATCAAGCAGGAGTAGGGCCATCGAGAGGGCCCGAACCTGGGTAAAAACATCGTGTCCCTTGTCTCCTGTTACCATCCGCCTAGACGCACAGTTCGGGACCCCCTACCCGAGATCCGCCGGTTTTGACACCGACATTTCCCATTAAGACAAGTCATTAACCGTTATTTCTCAGTAATTGTTTCCCTTATACCTATTGTTGCTTACAGGGATATCAAAATTAAAGCTCGGTTTTATTCCGACTTTGATTTTAGTTGAACTGCACAAAAGGAGCCAATGTGTCCAAGGCAAACTACTGCGTTACTGGGTCCAGTTGGTCGTTCCACTTTGTAGAAAGAAGCAATCACTAGATGCGGTACATTACAGAAGGAATGACCAAGAAGCTTTACAGAGTATTATTAGACACCGGTGACATGACTAGTCTGCAGAGACCATTGGCAATTTAACAACACGTGGAGTGCCCTGGGCAAAAAGTGCCCAAACAAGTACAAGAAGCTAAGACAGGACATGATCATATGCATTACATATTTTGAATGGGAAAAGCTTGTCAAAGTTTAATCATTGATGTTAGCAAGAAGACGTAGTTTTAATATATTGGAATTCGAAAACCTTGTCAAAGTTTGCTCATTGATGTTAGAAAGAAGACGTTAGTTTAATATATTGGAATTCGAAAACCTTGTCAAAATTTGCTCATTGGTGTTAGCCAGAAGACAAGCATTTGATATTTTTGAGTGGGATGCCCTTGCTGTGAGCAGCGTCGACTGTTTTTTCCTATTCCTGTGTTCAGTTTAGAAGTAAATAGTTACTCTGCTGACATATTCCTGTGTTAAGAGTTTGTTCTGAATATTGTCTATGTAATGCCAGGCCTTGGGTTTGATTTCAAAGTTGAGCTTGGAATGTTGTGGCATGCGGCATCACGAGCTGTTCACCATGCCTCGCGAGAATAATGCTTTGTATTGTTTTGCATGTCGATCTAATGCCAGTGATTTGCTTGTTAAGAAGATCATCCTCTTCTGTTGTTTCCGTGCGTAAGAAGTTCATCGTCTGATGTTTCATTCATAGCCTATACGATATGTCGGGTAGGTTAGACGTGAAACCATATGATCTTCCGACCAACTCATGATATTAGGCCGTGATTGGATCGTCATTTTCCAACGAAAACCGCTTGTAAAACTGACGCTTGTAAATTAAAGCAGATGGTCTCGGGCGAAGGCGCTTGGTTGGTCGATTTCGACTAGTAAAATATCGAAAGTACTTCACACACGATAAAAACGCTGAACGACACTCGAAGATTGCTAATCCAGCCGTTAGCTGCTGTTTCAGCCTTGCCCATGGATGGCATGATACGCACATCGTGCATGTATCCTCTGGTAATGTCGTCCATATAGCAATGCTTGTAAAATATACACTGGTCTCTCAAATTACACGCGTAACCCGCCGGTTTTACTTACAGACCTCGGGCCTTCCGATGACGAGTAAATTACACTTGTATGTTAATACAGGTTTGAAATAAACCAGAGCTCCCAAGCGCGGCCTTACCATTTCATGCCGTCTCAGTTTCTCGAAGGTGCTCATAGGTGTCCGATGATCCTGGCTTCCCGAATGAGCAGCGGGCGCTGTATCAGACCTCCGTAGGGCCCGCGAGGCCCTCTCTGTTGTCCTTCGAGTTGTTGCGCTCGCCGTGGCGCCGAGTATTATTAACATGGTCAATAAACATGAGGATTCAGGAGATGACTTTATTTTGACTGGATGACACTAGGGACCCACTAGGGCCATAGCCGTACGTACGCAAGTGCCTCCTTATTATGCACAACTATATTTTTTTTGCTTTCTCCTGGTTTCCTGACATCACGGTCCCACACCATTGTCAACCTATGTAGTCAATATAAACGAGAGAATTGCACAAGGTGCGGCCGATAGCTGGGACGAAGCAGCTCGAGCAATATTTGTGTTTTTGAGGCGTGAGCACTGCAGAGTTTTTCTTGGCGATGATTTCGTTGTTGTTCAGAGGAGAGCAGGGTATTAACTGGGCGGGCTATGGCCCGTCTAGCCCAGGCCAGATATCCATCCCAGATACTACTTTTTTCAAGATGAAAATGGCTAGCCCAGCTATACGTCTTTTTGAGGAATACCCAGGCAAGGTCAACTTGTTATTCTCCGCCCCACTGGGCTGCAAATCTTTCCTAGGAGGGATGCATTAGGCTTAACAGGAAAATGGGCTTTAAAAATAATAAATGGGATGTAATTATAAAAACTGGGCAGTAACTATAAAAAATGCACCAAACACGAAATTAGTTTATAAAATAATATTTATGGATTTTGAAAATCTTAAATTTTCATTGTTGCACGCGCAATGTTTCGTTGAATTTTTACGTAATACAAATTTATATTTAATCTGACTAGAAATTTTGGGATAAAAATATTTTGGATCCCATCAAAATGTGGGAAATTTTATTGAATTCTGTCTTCAACGGTTGGTTGAAATTATTAATCGTTGTCCTAGCTAGAAAATGGGCTGTACTTTTAACAAACTGTAATTTGGCTGTTGTAAATTCCATTAGAATTCAAAAATGGGTTGTACATTCTTACAAAACGCAAACGGGCTATAAGTTCTCTGCCACACACTTGTGGGCCTACTAAGTGACGCGTCCCCTAAAAAAATATGTTGACGTGTATGCAAGGATTTGTCAACTTATTATAGTCAACACACGGTTCTAGCAGCAGTGGCCGTTGGATGTCTATCCAACGGATGTCGTGCTTCTTCTTCAATCTCGGATATTCTTAGCTTCGGCCGCCCAAAAAATGATTCCTCCCCCTAACATCTGGGGAGCACCGTTTCGGAGGCTGACCTGTGGGCCTACTAAGTTGGAGCCGACCAAGGGCTTTGTCAACTTAGTCAATATAAACGATTCTAGCTTCAGTGACCGTACGATGTCCATCCAACGGCCGTAGTGCTTCTTCAACCTCTGGTCTTCTTGGTCCAGCCGCCCAAACCAGCGCCGGTCGTGCCGCCTGCTCCTGCCTTTCGTGGCCGGCTGTGCTGCCACGGAGGCCTCACCGCTCCCATACTACTCCCACCGCTGGCCAGGCCATCCCTCCACTCACCCACACCCCCTGTTATTCTGCGGCGACGACAGCCTCACACCACAGCCGAACCAGTGAACCCTCGTACTCCTCTCCGCGCGGGCTTCCACTGCTGCGTCTTCCCCGGCTCCACGTCATCCCCTTCCTAGGCGTCGCCGTCGTCCACCGCCCTGGTGCTCTCGGCGCGGCGTGGTCAACGTGGTCAACGGCCGACTTCCATCGGAAGAGTACTGTACGTGGAGAGGCTGACAGCTGGGTCCACTGCGGCCGCAAGGAAGTGCCTCCTTATTACACGCAAAATAATTATTCCTCCACCTGACAGCAGGGACCCACCGGGCGGGCCACCTTATTTTGCGAAAAAATGTTTCCCCCTTGACTGCTAGTACCCACCGGACGGGCCACCGTATTTCGCGAAAAACACGTTCCCCCCACTGTCAGCTTGGACCCACCGGAAGTGCCTCTTTATTACGCATAAAAAAAATGAATACTCCCCCTGCTAGCTGGGACTCACCTTGGTGGGAAGCTGAATTGTGGGCCTACTAAGTTGACGGGGACGGAGGGCTTTGTCAACTTAGTCAATATGAATGATTCTAGCTCTAGTGACCGTACGATGTCATTCCAACGGCCATAGTGCTTCTTCAACCTCTAGTCTTCTTGCTCCAGCTGCCCAAAGCAGCGCTGGTCGTGCCGCCTGCTCCTGCCTCCCGTGGCCGGCTATGCTGCCGCAGAGGCCTCACCACCTCCATACTACTCCCACCGCTGGCCAGGCCATCCCTCCACTCCACTCACCCACACCCCCTGTTATTCTGCGGTGACGGCAGCACAGCCGAACCAGTGAACCTCGTACTCCTCTCCGCGTGGGCATCCACTGCCGTGTCTTCCCTGGCTCCGTGTCGTCCCTTTCCTAGGCCTCGCCATCGTCCACCGCCGTGGAGCTCTCGGCGCGGCGTGGTCAATGTGGTCAACGACCGAATTCCTTCAGAAGAATACTGTACGTGAAGAGGCTGACAGCCGGGTCCACGGAAGCCGCAAGGAAGTGCCTCCTTATTACGCGGAAAATAATTATTCCTCCACCTGACAGCAGGGACCCACCGGACGGGCCACTAGTATTTCGCGAAAAAAACATTTGCCCCTGACTGCTGGGACCCACCCGACGGGCCACCGTATTTCGTGAAAAAAACGTTCCCCCTGCTGTCAGCTCGGACCCACCGGAAGTGCCTCCTTATTACGCATAAAAAAATGAATACCCCCCTGCTAGCTGGGACCCACCTTGGTGGGAGGCTGACTTGTGCACCTACTAAGTTGACGGGGACAGAGGGCTTTGTCAACTTAGTCAATATAAACGATTCTAGCTCCAGTGACCGTATGATGTCCATCCAATGGCCGTAGTGCTTCTTCAACCTCTGGTCTTCTTGCTCCAGCCGCCCAAAGTAGCACCGGCCGTGCCGCATGCTCCTGCTTCCCGTGGCCGGATGTGCTGCCGCGGAGGCCCCACCCCCCTACTATTCCCACTGCTGGCCAGGCCCTGTAGCGACGGCAGCTTCACACCGCAACCGAACCAGTGAACCCTCGTACTCCTCTCCGCGCGGACATCCACTGTCGCGTCTTCCCCGGCTCCCCGTCGTCCCCTTCCTAGGCCTCACCGTCGTCCACCGCCCTGGTGCTCTCGGCGCGGCGTGGTCAACGTGGTCAAGGAACGACTTCCATCGGACGTGGACTGTATGTGGAGAGGCTGATAGCTGGGTCCACGGCCGCAACAAGGAAGTGCCTCCTTATTACGCGGAAAATAATTATTCCTCCACCTGATAGAGGGGACCCACCGGACGGGCCACCGTATTTCCTGAAAAAAAAACGTTTCCCCCCTGACTGCTGGGACCCACCAGCTGCACCTTCACACGCAAGGAAGTGCGTCCGGGCAGAAAAACGATTCGCCCCCCTGACTGTTGGGACCCACTAGCTACATCTTCTCACGCAAGGAAGTGTGTCCGGGCAAAAAACGATTCGCCCCCCTGACTGCTGGGACCCACTAGCTACATCTTCACACGC
>NC_057801.1:178675756-178701583 GCF_018294505.1 Triticum aestivum
ATCTTCACACGCAAGGAAGTGCGTCCGGGCAAAAAAAAAACAAAACAATTCGCCCCCCTAACTGCTGGGACCCACCAGCTACATCTTCGCAGGCAAGGAAGTGCCTGACAGTCGGGACCCACCTGGTCGAAGCATACGTACCGTTGTCATTCTGGTCGCAAACTTGTACGTACATACTGGTCAATGTAGAGGCGCGCACGTGTCATAGTAGAGACGCGCACGTAGCATGTACACGTACCTACAGCGGCGGGGGTGCAAGAAAGAAAATACGGCCACGTACGTACATACGGGAGGGTCTCGAACGCCTACTCGCACATACGTACATGGCTGGGTCGAAATGGAGTAACAGCGCCATCGTCGTGTTCATGGGGAGGCAACGGAATGCGTTGTGTTCATGGGGAGGCAACGAAATGCATCGTGTTCATCGGGAGGCAACAGAACACGTGGGAGCCAACCGGCTTGGACGGAACAGGCGATGGAAACGAGGCCTGGCATACCGCACAACGGAGGAAATGGACCTGCTACGTTCGGAACAGGGTCCTGTTGATCGGGAGGGGTGTGGCGTACCGCAAAATGGAGGAAACGGACCTCCTACGGTCGAAACGGGGGTCCTGTTGATCGGGAGGGGTGTGGCGTACCGCAAAATGGAGGAAACGGACCTCCTACGGTTGAAACGGGGGTCCTGTTGATCGGGAGGGGTGTGGCGTACCGCAAAACAGACAAAACGGACTTGTGTTGGAGCGCTACGGTCAAAACGGGGGTCATGTTCATTGGGAGGGGTGTGGCGTACCGCAAAACGGGACTCCACGGGATACTGTTCATCTCCACCATCGACCTCCTCCAGCCTCCACGGGCTACCGTCGACCTGCTCCAGCCTCCACGGGCTCCTGTTCATCCAGCCTCCACCACGCGCTACTCCACCGGCTACTGTTCAACCACCCCTCCACCGTCTACTGTTCATCCAGCCATCCATCGTCTACTGTTCATCCAGCCCTCCACTCCATGGGGTCCTGTTCAACAACCCCTCCATGGCCACCCCTCCACCGTCTACTGTTCATCCAGCCCTCCACACCACGGGTTCCTGTTCATCCAAAGGCAACGCCACCGCTCACTGTTCATCCAAACCCCCCGCAATGCTCACTATTCATCCAATCGATCGGCTTCAGTTAGCAGAAGTAGCGAAGGAATCGCTCCATCGGGTTCAGTTAATAGCCATCGATCGATCGCTCGGGTTCAGTAAGGCGTAGCCTGCAGTGCAATCGCTCGGGTTCAGTTAGAGCCCAACGCCTCGCTCGGGTTCAGTTAGAGCCAATGCCTCGCACACGCGCGTACCTGTACGAGAGAAACGCGCATCGCTCGGCCCCTGACCTCCCACCGTAAACCGGCAACTCCCTGAAATTTTCCTCCCCCTTGCTTCTACCACGGTTTTTCCTGTCATGGACGGGCCAAAGAATGTCATGCAGCTGCGTCTCCGGCCCGCCCAGGACGAAAAGCCCATTTTTTGTCATGATTTTTTGTCATAGAAGTAGGAGCCCATCACATCTATGATGATACCGGGTTTTGTCACAATTATCGTCATAGAAGTGTCATATGTATGACAGAAAAAAATTCGTTCGGCCCAAAATGTCACGGATGTGTCTTTTTTTTGTAGTGCATGCATAACCCCAATGACAAGCCAAGCAATTATTTCATACTTTAGTAATCTCAAACTTTTTCAACTTTGACGCAATACACGAGCGTGATCCATGGACATAACATTATAGGTGGAATAGAATGGTGGTTGTGGAGAAGACAAAAAGGAGAAGATAGTCTCACATCAACTAGGCATATCAACGGGCTATGGAGATGCCCATCAATAGATATCAATGTGAGTGAGTAGGGATTGCCATGCAACGGATGCACTAGAGCTATAAGTGTATGAAAGCTCAAACTAAAAACTAAGTGGGTGTGCATCCAACTTGCTTGCTCATGAAGACCTCGGGCATTTGAGGAAGCCCATCATCGGAATATACAAGCCAAGTTCTATAATGAAAATTCTCACTAGTATATGAAAATGAAAGCATAGGAGACTCTCTCTATGAAGAACATGGTGCTATTTTGAAGCACAAGTGTGGTAAAAGGATAGTAACATTGCCCCTTCTCTCTTTTTCTCTCATTTTTTTTGTTTTTTTTTGGTGGGCTTCTTTGGCCTCTTTTTTTATTTGGGCTTCTTTGGCCTCTTTTATTTATTTGGCTTCTTTGGCCTTTCTTTTTTTATTAAGTCCGGGGTCTCATCCCGACTTGTGGGGGAATCATAGTCTCCATCATCCTTTCCTCACTGGGGCAATGCTCTATTAATGATGATCATCGTACTTTTATTTACTTACAACTCGATGTTACAACTCGATATCTAGAACAAAGATATGACTCTATATGAATGCCTCCGGTGGTGTCCCGGGATGTGCAATGATCCAATGTAGCAATGACATAAAAAAACGGACAAGCCATGAAAACATCTTGCTAGCTATCTTACGATCATGCAAGGCAATATGACGATGAATGCTCAAGTCATGTATATGATGATGATGAAGGTTGCATGGCAATATATCTCGGAATGGCTATGGAAATGCCATGATAGGTAGGTATGGTGGCTTTGATGAAGGTATATGGTGGGTGTATGGTACCGACGAAAGTTGCGCGACACAAGAGAGGCTAGCAATGGTGGAAGGGTGAGAGTGCGTATAATCCATGGACTCAACATTAGTCATAAAGAACTCATATACTTATTGCAAAAATCTACAAGCAATTGAAAACAAAGTACTACGCATATGCTCCTAGGGGGATAGATTGGTAGGAAAAGACCATCGCTCGTCCCCGACCGCCACTCATAAGGAAGACAATCAATAAATAAAATTGTGCTCCAACCTCATCACAAAGCGGTTCACCATATGTGCATGCTACGGGAATCACAAACCTCGACACAAGTATTTCTACTAATCCACAGTCGCCCACTAGCATGACTCTAATATCACCACCTTTATATCGCAAAACTATTGCAAGGAATCAAACATATCATATTCAGCGATCTACAAGTTTATGTAGGATTTTATGACTAACCATGTGATTGACCAATTCTTGTCATCTCTCTAAATAGATATAAGTGAAGCAAGAGAGTTTAATTCTTTCTACAAAAGATATGCCCACACTCTAACAAATATAAGTGAAGCAAAAGAGCATTCTACAAATGACGGTTTTCTATGTGAAGAGAAACAGACAATCCAAACTTCAAATGATATAAGTGAAGCACACGAAGCATTCTATAAAGCCATACTCAAAAGATTTAGGTGAAGTGCAATGAGCATTCTATAAATCAACCAAGGACTATCTCATATCAGCATGGTGCATAAAAGAAAAGTGAAAACTAAATGCAAAAGACGCTCCAAGACTTGCACATATCGCATGAACAAAACGCATACGAAAACATACCGATACTTGTTGAAGAAAGAGGGGATGCCTTCCGGGGCATCCCCAAGCTTAGGCGCTTGAGTCTCCTTGAATATTTACTTGGGGTGGCTTGGGCATACCCAAGATTGAGCTCTTGCCTCTCTTCCTTTTCCTCATATCGAGTCATCCTCGATCAAACACTTCACCCACACAAATTTTCAACAGAAAACTCGGTAAGATCCGTTAGTATAATAAAGCAAATCACTACTCTAAGTACTGTAGAAAACCCAATTCATATTTTTTTGCATTGTGTATACTGTAAAATAACTTTTTCATGGCTTAATCCACTGATAGAAATTGATAGTTTCATCAAAACAAGTAAACTATGCATCAAAAACAGAATCTGTCAAAAACAGAACAGTCTGTAGAAATTTGAACATTCACCATACTTCTGTTCACCCAAAAATTCTACCAAAATTAGTAAAAATAAAAAATTTGTACATAAAGACATTGCAAAAAGAATCAGAACCGTTTGACGTTCCAGTTAAAAATGTAAAATTGCGCACTACAGCCAAAGTTTCTGTCCTGCACCATACAAACCAACAAGCATTGTAAACATCCTAAAGGCAAACCTTGGCACATTATTTTTATGATACAATGGAATTGTACAAGGGGATAATTATTTTTGATGAAAAATTTCTGTAATTAAGATTCACAAAGTTTCCGTGAGCATGAACAAAGTTCAAGGAGCTCTCCCACTTCAACAATGTTTGTCTCTCTCACTTTCACTTCCCTTTTTGAAAATTTTTGGGTTCCCCTCTTTATTTTTTTGTTTTTACACTATATAAAAGCATTCAACAGAAATAAAAGACTCTAAAACTTCCGGGTTGTCTCCCTGGCAGCGCTTTCTTTAAAGCCATTAAGCTAGGCATATAGTGCTCAAGTAATGGATCCACCCGGATCCCAAGGTATACCAAAGCCAATTTTAATTAACAACGATTTGTAATTTAGTAGTGAGCACAAAGTAACATATATCATGTAATGACAAAGTCTAACTCTCTTCCTATGCATCGGCATGTCGTAAAAGAACAATTCATGCACACATAGTAAAGGTCAATGCATAGTATAAGCAGTTTCTTGCAATTTTATTATATTGGAAACATAGAGAGGTGGAGATATAGTTCCTCTCTCATAATAATTGCAAGTAGGAGCAGCAAGCACATGCATATTATATCTATCAAAATGATCATGTGCAACGGTAAAAGGCAACCCATCAATATAATCCTTAATAAGCACAAACTTCTCCGATATAGTGTAGTTTGGAGAATTCAAAATGATAATAGGACTATCATGTGTGGGTGCAATAGCAACAATTTCATGTTTAACATAAGGAACTATAGCAAGTTCTCCATAAGCATAATTCATATTGGCATCTTGGCCACAAGCATAGCAAGTATCATCAAAAAGGGATGTTTCAAGAGAATCAACGGGATCATAACAATCATCATAGCAATCATCCTTTGGTAAGCACGAAGGGGAATTAAACAATGTATGAGTTGAAGAGTTACTCTCATTAGAAGGTGGGCACGGGTAGCTAATCCGCTCTTCCTCCTTTTGTTCTTTGCTCTCCTCATCATCTTTTTCATCCAATGAGCTCGGTTTCATCAAGTTCTTCTTCCATAGCTTCCTGCAAAATATTAGTCTCTTCTTGGACAACGGAGGAGTCCTCAATATATAGTTTAACATAGGCATTAGAAGAATAATTGTCATAACAATATTCAAGTATGGCAAAAATTTCAGATTTATAGAGAGTAGCACCATACTTTTCAGTCAAAGAAGCAATTTCATAAGCACCCTTAAAAGCAACAAATTCTTCAATTTTTTGAACATCATAGTAATTATAAACACCCTTAACATACGAAGATACGATTCCATTATCACTAGACAAGCATTGATAGGGAAAGTGTTTCTTAGGGTTTTCAGAACAACAAGTAAAATCATATAGTTCACATAAAGTCCAAGCATAGCATTGCAAACAATGAATTTGATCCAGTAAAAGTTTACCTTTTTCAGATATACGGTGTCGCACATAACAAGCATGCTCATCTAAAGATTTTCCCTCAACTAAGCTAGTTGGGGTTTCAGCACGAGCACAAACGGATCAAAGATGATCCAAGTAAAAAGCTTCAGGAGTGTGATAGATTTTGAGTGGTTCTTCAACCATTGGTGTAGTAGGTACAACTAATTTTTTTGGTATTTTGCGTTTCCTACCCTTAACTAAAGATAAAAAACAACTAAGAACAACAAATAAAAATAACTTAGTGATAAAGCAAACAAGCACACACGAGAATATTCACCCCACGCTATGACTCCCCGGCAACGGCGCCAGAAAAAGGTCTTGATAACCCGCAAGTATACGGGATCAATTGTAGCCTCTTTGATAAGTAAGAGTGTCGATGTAGCGACCAGACATCAAACAGTCTGATCTCTGTGCATCAGTGTCATCCCTGGATCGGTAATGCTGACACACACAGTACTTGAAGAATTTATAACAGAGTAGCAATCACACACTTATTACATCGAATGTCTCAAAAGAGAACTTATTACAATAAATATGGTTGAAGGCCATCTAAATACTATAACAACGAAAGGCTTGGAAGATAAAGCGAGTCCATCAACTCCAACACAATCACTAAGTAACGACCTAAGGCACCTTACTCGACGTCCGAAAAGTCTGCAACATGAACGTTGCAACCCGAAAAACGGGTCAGCACATGGAATATGCTGGAAATGTAACACATAGAGAGGAATGAACAACATAATGCTATCACTACATGCATATATGGCTGGTGGAAAGCTCTATGGTTACAGTTTTGCATAAAGCCAATTTTTTCCTACAACAAAGGAATAAATTTTATTTAACTATCATGGTTGTTGTTAAACATTGAGAAGGTTCACCACCCTCAATCCCAATTAAGCATCATATTTAAACCCAAACAGAATTAATTAAGTAACATCATGAGATTCACATGATAATCCAGGTACTAGTTACTCACAACGTCCATAACCGAGGACACGGCTAACATGATTAGTTTGTACACTCTGCAGAGGTTTGAGCACTTTTCCCCACAAGACTCGATCACCTCCGTTGGATTTCTCGCACTACATGATCTTTGAGAAACGGATGACCAAGACACTGTCTTTCAGAAGCGTTTGCACCTTACGATGGGTAGACAGTTACACCTACTTTCCCCTACATCTGCTAGTCTACCACTGTAAGAGTTCACACGACTTAATCAACTATGCTAGAGCCCGTAGTAGCTTGCGGCTGCACACAGAAGTTTCTAGCATGAATAATCTCATGATCCCTTTGAGCCTGGGTGGCGGTCCATAGGAGAATCACACGGTACCCGGGATTTCCAAAAAAACAGGCATCACTGGATTCCCCAGGTGCCTCAAGCCAACCAGATGTGTATTAAAGTTGCCACCTTAAGTAAACCATTAATTAACAATCTCACATCTATCATGGATACACTCACCCAATCCACATCTACTGGCATAGCATAGCAATATAAGCAAACGTAGACATAACTCCCAAAGGTTTGATAATAAACAGGACAATAGGTACTACCTCATCTACTTCCCAGAACCCACATGTTAAACATATCCTAACCATGCAATTGTTTGAGGATTGATCTAATGCAATAAAACTGGGTAGTAAAGAGGTATTATCAAAGTGTTACTTGCCTTGCTGATGATCCATGAAACCTAGAGACTCGAAGTAGCAAGCGGTGCACTTCGGGTACTCTATCGCAAACAAACAAGCATACAATAAGTACTCATCTAATGCACGGGTAAAACTCAAATAACAGATCTAACTAGAAAGTTCAACTTAAGAACTCCGGTTTGCACAAAGAATCAAATCAAATGAAGCAACGAAACTCAAACGGCGAAAGAAACAAGCTTCATTTACTAATCTGGACCTAAGTCAGATTTTATAGTAGCAAAAACTTGTTTGAGTTGGTTAAACGGAAAGAGGGTTTCGAAACAAAACTCTAGACACTTGAATCGCCTGATTTCGATAAACGAGCGAAAAGTTATACTAAAACGAAAATCGGATCAGAAATCGCGATCGGAAATAACCGCGAAAAATCCGAGAAAAAGAAAAACGGACGAACAGGCTAACGAACGGACGTTCGCTGTCTGCGTCTAAAAGATGAAAACCGTTTGTTAAAACGAACGTACGGACGAACGTCCGCAAAATAAATAAACCGGAAAAAAACTAAACCGATCTATAAAAAAACTGCGGTTTTTTAAAAAAACCGTGCAGTTTTCTAAAGAAAACCGCCAGCGGCGGAGATGAGCTCCGGCGGCTACCTCGCGGCGGCGGGTGGTGGCATCTCCTCCGGGGCGGCGGGGTCGGCGGCAGTCGAGGCAATGGCGGCGGCGGCGCGGGGCGACGGCGGCGGCGGAGGCGGCGTCGTCGGGCTAGGGTTAGGGTTTCGGGGGGGGGCTGCTGGGTGGGCTGGGGCACTGGGGGTGGCGGCTTATAAGGGTTGGCCCGAGGAGTCCCGCTCGGGTACGGCCCAAAGTCGGTTTCCTTTTTTTTTAAATAATTACGACGTGCAAAAAAAGAAAGAAAAGAAATACTAAACGGACTCCAAAAATCCCGAAATAAATTTTCCTTGTCCTCTAAAAATAAGTTGGACAGGATGAACATTTATTTGAGCCTAAAATGCAATTTTAAAAAATGCGTATTTTCCTAATTCAAATAAAATAGCGATAAAACTCCAAAATAAAATCTTATTTGATTTTATTATTAAATCTCCAATATTTCTTTATTTTGGGAAAGTCATTTTATTCCCTCTCTCATATTTTTATAAAAGAAATATACGAAGATAAAATAATTAAAATCAAATGATCCTATTTTCAAAATTTGAGAAAACTCAAATATGAAAATAACGAAATCTCCAACTCTCTCCGTGGGTCCTTGAGTTGCGTAGAATTTCTAGGATCAAGCCAAAATGCAATAAAATATGATATGCATTGATGATCTAATGTATAACATTCCAAATTGAAAATTTGGGATGTTACAGTCGAACCCAACGAGGAGCTAAAGGTAGAACAAATATTCCCTAAAGTCCTATCTGCCACTGATACGACTCTACGCATGCTTAGCGTTCGCCTTACCTAAAACAAGTATGAAACTAGAAGTACTTTGTAGGTGTTCTTGGATAAGTTTACAATATAATAAAGAGCACATAAATAAAAGCTAGGGGCTGTTTAGATAAAAAAAAGCAATAAAGTAAATATAGCGAGTGTGGAAAAGTGGTGGTAGGAGTTGTGAAATTGCCCCTAAGCAATTGACTACGTTACTAGACCAATAGCAAGTTTTATGTGGGAGAGGCATAAGCTAACATACTTTCTCTTCTTGGATCATATGCACTTATGATTGGAACTCTAGCAAGCATCCGCAACTACTAAAGATCGTTAAGGTAAAACCCAACCATAGCATTAAAGCATCAAGTCCCCTTTATCCCATACGCCACAATCCCCTTACTCGGGTTTAAGCTTTTGTCACTCTAGCAACCCACTATAAGCGAATCATGAACATATTGCAACACCCTACAGCGAGAATCCCTCACGCTTGCACGACACGGAGGGCACAATAGGATAGCAACATAACCACAAGCAAATTAAACCAATCATAGCAATTCATCAATCACCGGTAGGACAACAAAAATCTACTCAAACATCATAGGATGGCAACACATCATAGGATAATAATATGAAGCATAAACACCACGTTCAAGTAGAGGGTACATCGGGTTGCGGGAGAGTGGACCGCTGAATATAAATGGGGGAAGGTGATGGAGATGTTGGTGAAGATGGCGGAGGTGTTGGTGAAGATCGTGGTGATGATGATGGCCCCCGGCAGCGCTCCGGTGCCACCGGAAGCAAGGGGGAGAGAGCCCCCATTATTCTTATTCTTCCTTGACCTTCTCCCTAGATGGGAGAAGGGTTTCCCCTCTGGTCCTTGGCTCCCATGGCTTGGGAGGGGCGAGAGCCCCTGCGAGATTGGATCTATTTCTCTGTCTCTCTCTGTTTCTGCGTTCTCTGATTCTGCCCCTACACCGTTTTTTTATATCCGGAGATCCGTAACTCCGATTGAGGTGAATCCTTCGCCCAGATCTTTCTCATAAAATTAGCTTTCTTGCAGCAAAATAAGAGCATCAACCGCTTTACGGGGTTCCCAGGAGAGTCCAGGGCGCGCCTGCCTCCCTGAGGCGCGCCCCCTATGTCTTGCCCCCCTCGGGCACCGTCTCGCGTTGATTTTACTTCCCAAAAATCACAAATATTCCAAAATAAGTGTCCGTCCGTTTTTATCCCGTTTGGACTCCGTTTGATATGGGTTTTCTACGAAACATAAAACATGCAACAAACAGGAACTGGCACTGGGCACTGGATCAATATGTTAGTCCCAAAGAATAGTACAAAAAGTTGCCAAAAGTATATGAAAGTTGTAGAATATTGGCATGGAACAATCAAAAATTAAAGATACGACGGATATGTATGACCCACCCTCGTGGCCACCTCGAAGCTTCCTTGACTTCAACTCCAAGTCTCCTGGATCACGTTCGTTCCAAAAATCATGCTCCTAAAGGTTTCATTCCGTTTGGACTCCGTTTGATATTCCTTTTCTTTGAAACACTGAAATAGACAAGAAAACAACAATATGGGTTGGGCCTCCGGTTAATAGGTTAGTCCCAAAAGTAATACAAAAGTGTATAATAAAGGTCGTAAACATTCAAAACAGATAATAAAATAGCAGGAATGCTTCATAAATTATAGATACGTTGGAGACGTATCAGCATCCCCAAGCTTAATTCCCGCTCGTCCTCGAGTAGGTAAATGATAAAAGAAAGATTTTATGAAGTGTGAATGCTAGGAGGTGCACAAGTTTGATCAATGATAATTTCAATCACCTTTTCTAGCATGATTATATGTCATAACAGTACTTCATCTCATAAAACTTCTCACGAACAAGTAACAAGCAATTCACATGTTAAAGCATAGACCATAAACTTTCTTGAAAGCTAGCAAACTTCATTCTCAGTCATCAACAATTACAATTCATCTTATTTTCAGGAAGGGTCTATGTCAGAGCTTTGATTTAGCAAACTCCATATACTCAACTATCATATAGTCTTCTACAATTGCTAACACTCACGCAATACTTATGGTTATGGAGTTTTAATCGGACACTGAGAAAGATAGGGGCTTATAATTTCGCCTCCCAACGTATTCACCTTTGGGTGATGCCAACAATAGTTCATGCTAACTTACATCCAATTGGATATATACATCAGGATCTTTCCAACACGAGGTGCTTGCCAAAGTATAAAATGAAAAAGGGAAAGGTGAAGATCACCTTGACTCTTGCATAAAGTAAAAGACATAAGGTAAAAGATAGGCCCTTCACACAGGGAAGTAGAGGTTGTCATGTGCTTTTAGGGTTGGATGCACAAAATCTTAATGCAAAAGAACGTCACTTTATATTGTCACTTGTGTTATGAACCTTTATTATGCAGTCCGTCGGTTTTATTACTTCCATATCACACAATCGTATAAAGCTTATTTTCTCCGCACTAATAAGTCATACATATTTAGAGAGCAATTTTTATTGCTTGCAACATGACAACTTACTTGAAGGATCTTACTCAATCCATAGGTAGGTATGGCGGACTCTCATGGCAAAAACTGGGTTTAAG
Source organism: Triticum aestivum (assembly GCF_018294505.1). Taxonomy (NCBI): domain Eukaryota; kingdom Viridiplantae; phylum Streptophyta; class Magnoliopsida; order Poales; family Poaceae; genus Triticum; species Triticum aestivum. Next base: position 178,686,952 of record NC_057801.1, read on the forward strand.
GATATTTGGAAGCACAAGTAGTATCTCTACTTGGTGCAAGGAATTTTGGCTAGCATGAGGTGGAAAGGAAAGCTCAACATGTTTTAATGATCCATGACAATATAATTTAACTGAGATGTGAGAAAACATAACCCATTACGTTGTCTTCCTTGTCCAACATCAACTCTTTAGCATGTCATACTTAATGAGTGCTCACAATTATAAAAGATGTCTAAGATAGTATATTTATATGTGAAATTTCTCTTCCTTCAATATTCTTACATGAATTGTTCAAATGACCAATACAATGCTTGCTAACCTTCAATAAATTTACAACCTCTACTTCTTAGATCTGAAGTCATTACTCCCCATGGGATAAGCAAATGAAACATATATAATTTCAGATTTATGACATTCAACTCATTCAACCATTTACTCATAGGATATAAGTGAAGCACACGAGTAAATGACAAACTACTCCAAAAAGATATAAGTGAAGATCAATGAGTAGTTAAATAATTATGTAGCTATATGAAGACTCTCTCTCATTTAAGAAGTTCAGATATTGGTATTATATTCAAACAGCAAGCAAAGCAAAATAAAATGACATTGCAAGGATAGCACAACTCATGTGAAGAAACAAAAACTTAGGTTCAACTAATACTAACCGATAGTTGTTGAAGAAGAAAGGTGGGATGCCTAACGGGGCATCCCCAAGCTTAGATGCTTGAGACTTCTTGGAATATTATCTTGGGGTGCCCTGGGCATCCCCAAGCTTGAACTTTTGTGTCTCCTTAATTCCTCTCATATCATGGTTTCTCTATTTCTCAAAAACTTCATCCACATAAAACTCAACAAGAACTCGTGAGATAAGTTAGTATAAACCAATGCAAAACCTTATCATTCTCTACTATAGCAAATCACTAAAATTATTATTCCACATTGCATACTAAATGTCTCTGCATATCTAATACTCCTATCCTCAAATAGAATCATTAAACAAGCAAACATATGGAAACAATGCAAACATAACAGCAATCCGCCAAAACAGTACAGGCTGTAAAGAATGCGAGAGTATCAATACTTCCCTAACTCAAAAAATTATGATAAAAATAGTACGCTGTAGAAGATTTATCAGATCTCATTATGCAAAAAGTTTCAACATTATATCATTCTCTGACTTTTCTAGGGAATTTTTGCAACAGCGGTAAACTTTCTGTTTTTAAACAGCAACATGTATACTAGCAAAATAAGCATGGTAAAGGCTATCCTTGACATTTATATTGAAAATATAGATGCAAAACATTATACTAAATAACAGAAAGCAAATACTAACAGGAGAAAATGACGCTCCAAGCAAAACACATATCATGTGGTGAATAAAAATATAGCTCCAAGTAAAGTTACCGATGGACGAAGACGAAAGAGGGGATGCCATCCGGGGCATCCCCAAGCTTAGGCTCTTGTTTGTACTTGAATATTACCTTGGGGTGCCTTGGGAATCCCCAAGCTTAGGCTCTTGCCACTCCTTATTCCATAGTCCATCGAATCTTTACCCAAAACTTGAAAACTTCACAACACAAAACTCAACAGAAAACTCGTAAGCTCCGTTAGTATAAGAAAATAAATCACCACTTAGGTACTGTTGTGAACTCATTCTAAATTCATATTGGTGTAATATCTACTGTATTCCAACTTCCCTATGGTTCATACCCTCCGATACTACTCATAGGTTCACCAAAATAAGCAAACAACACATAGAAAACAGAATCTGTCAAAAACAGAACAGTCTGTAGTAATCTGTACCAAACGTATACTTCTGGAACTCCTAAAATCCTACCAAATTAGGAAGACCTAAGCAATTTCTGTAAAAATTTAGAGAAAAAAATCAAACCAAAATCACGTTTCTGTGAATTATAAAAACTAATTTACTGGGTGCAAAAGTTTCTGATTTTCAGCAGGATCAACACACCTATCACCGTAAGCTATCCTAAAGGTCTTACTTGGCACTTTATTGAAACAATAGTAGTGGGAGCAAACTCAACAAGATAATTATCATGTGAGGCATAATCCAGTTGAAACCTAAAATCATGATGACAAGTTTCATGGTTATCATTATTCTTAATAGCATACAAGTCATCACAATAATCATCATAGATAGCAACTTTGTTCTCATAATCAATTGGGACCTCTTCCGAAATAGTGGATTCATCACTAAATAAAGTCATGACCTCTCCAAATCCACTTTCATAATTATCACAATAATATTCAACATCCTCCAAAATAGTGGGATCATTACTTCCTAAAGTTGACACTCTTCCAAACCCACTATCATCAATATAATCATCATAAATAGAAGGCATGCTTTCATCATAATAAATATTCTCATCAAAACTTGGGGGACTAAACATATCATCTTCATCAAACATAGCATCCCCAAGATTTTGGCTTTGCATATCATTAGCATCATGGGTATTCAAAGAATTCATACTAACAACATTTCAGTCATGCTCATCATTCAAAGATTTAGTGCCAAACATTTTATAGGCTTCTTCGTCTAGCACTTGATCACACTTTCCCTTTCCATCATTCTCACGAAAGATATTAAAAAGATGAAGCGTATGAGACAAACTTAACTCCATATTTTTTGTAGTTTTCTTTTATAAATTAAACTAGTGATAAAACAAGAAACAAAAAGATTCGATTGCAAGATCTAAAGATATACCTTCAAGCACTCACCTCCCCGGCAATGGCGCCAGAAAAGAGCTTGATGTCTACTACACAACCTTCTTCTTGTAGACGTTGTTGGGCCTCCAAGTGCAGAGGTTTGTAGGACAGTAGCAAATTTCCCTCAAGTGGATGACCTAAGGTTTATCAATCTGTGGGAGGCGTAGGATGAAGATGGTCTCTCTCAAGCAACCCTGCAACCAAATAACAAAGAGTCTCCTGTGTCCCCAACACACCCAATACAATGGTAAATTGTATAGGTGCACTAGTTCGGCGAAGAGATGGTGATACAAGTGCAATATGGATGGTAGATATAGGTTTTTGTAATCTGAAATTATAAAAACAGCAAGGTAACTAATGATAAAAGTGAGCACAAATGGTATTGCAATGGTAGGAAACAAGGCCTAGGATTCATACTTTCACTAGTGCAAGTTCTCTCAACAATAATAACATAACTGGATCATATAACTATCCCTCAACATTCAAAAAAGAGTCACTCCAAAGCCACTAATAGCGGGGAACAAATGAAGAGATTATGGTAGGGTACGAAACCACCTCAAAGTTATTCTTTCTGCTCGATCTATTCAAGAGTCTGTAGTAAAATAACACGAAGCTATTCTTTCCGTTCAATCTATCATAGAGTTCATACTAAGATAACACCTTAAGACACAAATCAACCAAAGCCCTAATGTCACCTAGATACTCCATTGTCACCTCAAGTATCTGTGGGCATGATTATACGATATGCATCACACAATCTCACATTCATCTATTCTACCAACACAAAGTACTTCAAAGAGTGCCCCAAAGTTTCTACCGGAGAGTAAAGATGAAAACATGTGCCAACCCCTATGCATAGGTTCATGGGCGGAACCCGCAAGTTGATCACCAAACCATACATCAAGTGGATCACGGGATATCCCATTGTCACCACAGATAAGCACGGCAAGACATACATCAAGTTTTCTCAAATCCTTAAAGACTCAATCCGATAAGATAACTTCAAAGGGAAAACTCAATCCACTACAAGAGAATAGAGGGGGAGAAACATCATCAGATCCAACTATAATAGCAAAGCTCGCGATACATCAAGATTGTATCACCTCAAGAACACGAGAGAGAGAGAGAGAGAGAGAGAGAGAGATCAAACACATAGCTTCTGGTACATACCCTTAGCCCCGAGGGTGAACTACTCCTTCCTTGCCATGGAGAGCGCCGGGATGATGAAGATGGCCACCGGTGATGGATTCCCCCTCCGGCAGGGTGCCGGAACGGGCTCCCGAGAGGCTTTTGGTGGCTACAGAGGCTTGCGGTGGCGGAACTCCCGATCTATTGTTTGCTTCGATGTTTTTAGGGTATATGGGAATATATAGGCGAAAGAAGTCGGTCGGGGGAGCCTCGAGGGGCCCACGAGACGGGGGGCGCCCAGTAGGGGGGCGCGCCCCCCACCCTCGTGGCCACCTCGAAGCTTCCTTGACTTCAACTCCAAGTCTTCTGGATCACGTTCGTTCCAAAAATCGCGCTCCCGGAGGTTTCATTCCGTTTAGACTCCATTTGATATTCCTTTTCTTCGAAACACTGAAATAGGAAAGAAAACAACAATATGGGTTGGGCCTCCGGTTAATAGGTTAGTCCCAAAAGTAATATAAAACTGTATAATAAAGCCCGTAAACATTCAAAATAGATAATAAAATAGCATGAATGCTTCATAAATTATAGATATGTTGGAGACGTATCAAAATGCCAAGGCCAGAGCCAAAGAAACAAGTAAGCAAGAGATTTGGACAAAAAAATAGCTCAAGATGCATCTACAGTAGTACCGGGCCGTCGTACGGATGTAAAAAATTACATCCGCACCAGCCGCAGTAGTACCGTGCCGGGGTGGCACGGTAGTACCGCGCTTGGAGCGGAAGTAATTTTTTACTTCCACGCTCCAAGCGGTAGTACCGCACCAAGGAGAGGAAGTACCGCGTGGAGCAGGCTACGAGCGTGGATGCGTTAGTACCGCTCCAGGAGGAGCGGTAGTACCGCACGGATAAAAAATTCTATAGGAGTTGTGGATCTGGATCTAGAACATCCACAAATCTAGATCGGTACTACGGTTAATCAAACTGAACTATTTTGACAATCCAAAAAGCATGCTTACTACACTACCACTCTCCTACAAATCCCTCTTGCACAAATTTAGCCAAAAATCTCATGAACACCACATGCATCTCCCCAAGACCTAGAAGCACAAGAACAGAAGAAAAGGTGAGGAACTTGGGGAAAAACCTTGGTCCATGGCAAGGGGGCAAGGTGGGAACGATCCCACCGGTCGGAATCCAAGGAGAGCGGCCGGAGATGGAGATCCGGCGAGGGCCTCCAGCGCCGTTCTTGGAAAGGAGAGAGAGAGAGAGACGGGGTGGCGAAAAGAGATGAATCGGTATGGGGGAGTTAGAACTCCCCCTGCCCTGCTCTTAACCCCCACCCGCTCGCGTGGGTGCGGTAGTACCGTGGGTCATCGCGGTAGTACCGCCCGGGCGGACGTATCGCTCGCTGGGCGGTAGTACCGCTCTTCCAGCGACAGTAAAAAATTACTACCGTGATGGAAGCGGTAGTACCGTGCCCCTGGGAAGCAACTGTGCACGCACAGAGCAAACAACCCCTGCGGTAGTACCGTGGCTTGCCATGGTAGTACCGTACCCCCAAGAAAATGCAAGTTTCACACGAGAGGGAAACGGCATTTGCAAGACAACCTTCAAGACGCTGAACAACCAAGAGGCAAGCACCAACAACGACACAAACACGGCACAGAGAAAAGGCAAAAGACAACGAAGACCAAAACACTAACCACAACTCTCAAGAAGAGAGGGCGGTGGCCAAAGCCACCTATGTATGAGTCACTTGGTATGGCACCACAAAGAATTATCCTTGGGCCCATGACCAAGACTCGTCTTTGAAGCACAAGTACCATCAAAAATGGCTAATGTAAAATAGTTTGATCAATTTATGCATAATGGGGGGAGATAAAGTTCATTGAGAGAACAACACTCCCCCTATGTCCATGCCTACATCTAGACAAGATAACATGATGAGTATGGTGGTGTGCAAGGGTTCAAATCACATTGCTCGAATCAATGATATTTAGCTGATGCCTTAACTCGTGATATCTTGTTTCATCCAAGGGCTTCCTGAAAATATATGCGAGGTTATCATGTGTGTTGACATACTCGAGCTTGATCTCCCCTCGCCTAATGTGATCCCGGATGAAGTGTTACCGAATCTCAATATGCTTCGTCTTGAAGTGTTGCACCGGGTTGAGAGAGATCTTGATGGCACTTTCATTGTCACACCAAAGAGGCACTTTGTCACAAGTGACATCGTAATCCTTCAAAGTTTGCTTCATCCATAGAAGTTGAGCACAACAACTATCGGCAGCCACATACTCCGCTTCGGTGGACGAGGAAGATACACAGCTCTGCTTCTTAGAAGACCAACTCACTAAAGAGTAACCAAGCAATTGGCACCCTCCGGAAGTGGATTTCCTATCCACTTTGTCTCCCGCCCAATCTGAGTCTGTATAGCCCAAAAGATCAAAATTGGTACTCTTGGGTACCATAAGCCAAAGATTGGGGTATGAGCCAAATATCGAAAGATTCGCTTGACCGCCACAAAGTGGCTTTCCTTAGGTGTGGCTTGAAACCGTGCACAAATTCCCACACTCAACATGATATCCGGAATAGATGCACAAAGGAAAAGCAAGGATCCAATCATGGAGCGATATACCTTTTGATCCACCGCTTTACCATTGGGATCAATGTCAAGTTGGCATTTGACGGGCATTGGAGTGGAGGCCGGCTTGACATCACTTAGCTTGAATCTCTTGAGCATGTTTTGAGTGTATTTGGATTGGTTGATGAAGGTTCCTTATCTTCTTTGCTTCATTTTAAACCCGAGAAAGAACTTCAACTCTCCCATCATAGACATCTTGAACTTTGAGGTCATGAGAGCGGAAAATTCTTCATTGAAAGCTTTCTTAGGGGAACCAAAGATAATATCATCAACATATAGTTGGCACACAAACAAATCCCCTTTGACCTTCTTGGTAAAAAGAGTGGGGTCAATTTTCCCAATTTCAAACCCACGATCTTGTAACAACTTAGTAAGATGCTCATACCACGCACGTGGGGCTTGTTTAAGGCCATAGAGCGCCTTGTTGAGTTGGTACACATGATCGGGGAAATAGGGATCCTCGAACCCGGGGGGTTGTTTGACATACACCAACTCATTAATGGGACCATTAAGAAAAGCACTCTTCACGTCCATTTGTTGCAACTTGAAATTATGATGAGAAGCATAAGCAATCAACAATTCAAGGCGAGCAATGGGAGCAAAGGTTTCACCGTAGTCGATACCCTCGACTTGGGAGTAGCCTTGTGCCACCAAACGAGCCTTGTTGCGAACAATGATCCCATGAGCATCTTGCTTGTTCTTGAATATGCACTTGGTTCCAATGACATTATGATTCTCGGTTGGCCTTGGCACTAATTTCCACACTTGGTTGTGCTCGAAGTTGTTGAGCTCTTCATGCATGGCACTGAGCCAATCCGGATCCTCGAGCGCCTCACAGACCTTTTGGGGTTTGACACAAGAAACAAACGCGTGATGTTCACAATAGTTTGCTAATTGTCTATGAGTGCTTACCCCCTTTCTTAGGCTTCCAACCACATTCTCCATGAGGTGACCTTTGGTAGTGAGCTTGGAAGCGATCTTTGTGGCATGACGCTCTAATTCCTCCTCGGATGTGAAAAGAGGAGGGGTAACGTGATCATCTTGAGCACCGTCTTGAGCTTGTTCTTGATCTTGAGCTTGCTCTTGATCTTGAACTTGTTCTAAAGGGGGAACTTGACCTTGGACATCACTTGGTGGTTCACCACCATCTTGAGGTTGATCTTGCCCTTGATCTTGTTCACGAGGTTGAGGGCCTTCACTTTGTTCTTCAGAAGCATGTGGGTCTTGGGTTGGTGATGGGTCCACTTGAGTGGAGCATTGTCCTTCTCCTTCAGCCACAAGGGGTTCCTCAATGGGTAGGATATGACCAACACCCATTCTTCTTATGGCTTGGGGAGGAATTTCATCACCTACATCACAAGTACCACTTTGCTCCACTTGGGAGCCGTTATTCTCGTCAAACTCCACGTTACACGTCTCCTCAATGAGTCTGGTGGACTTGTTGAGGACACGGTAAGCATGAGAGTTTGTAGCATAACCAACAAATATGCCCTCATGAGCTCTAGCCTCAAATTTAGACAAATGAACACCTTTCTTGAGAATGAAACGCTTACACCCGAACACCCGGAAGTACTTGAGGTTGGGCTTGTTACTGGTAAGTATTTCATAAGGAGTCTTGTTCAAGCCTTTGCGGAGATACAACCGATTGGATGCATGACATGCAGTGTTGATGGCTTCAGCCCAAAAGTTGTATGGAGACTTGAACTCCGCCATCATGGTCCTTGTCGCATCCATGAACGTCCGGTTCTTCCTCTCCGCAACACCATTTTGTTGAGGGGTGTATGGTGCAGAATATTGATGCTTGATCCCCTCATCACTAAGAAACTCATCCAAGGTGTAGTTCTTGAACTCGGTGCCGTTGTCATTCCTTATTGTCAAGATCTTTGCATCATGTTGACGCTAAGCTTCATTTGCAAAGTCGATGACGGTTTGTTGAGTCTCACTCTTCCTCTTGAAGAAATATACCCAAGTGTATCTTGAACATCCACAATCACCAAGAAATACTTTCTACCCCCAAGACTATCAAAGGATGGAGGCCCAAAGAGATCCATGTGAAGGAGCTCCAAGGGTCTCTTCGAGTAGATGATAGTCGTGGGAGGGTGAGCCTTCTCATGTAGCTTTCCTTCGATACAAGCACTGCAAGCACGATCTTTGGAAAAACTAACATTTGTTACTCCACGAAAATGGTCCCCCTTAGAAGACTTTGCAAAGATCTCATATTGACGTGGGATAAACAGCAATGCCAAAGCCATCCCACATCAACTTTAGCCATTGGCATGTCGCGGTCTTAGTGGGTCGCTCCGAAAAGTTAATCACATAAAGACCATTCTCGACATGCCCAACAAAGGCTACTTTAAGAGTCTTGCTCCACAAGAGGGCCACGGTATCAATATGAAATAAAGTGGCAAAGCCCATGAGTGCAAGTTGACGAACGGAAAGTAGATTGTAAGCAAGGGACTCAACAAACATGACTTTCTCGATCGTGAGATCATGAGAAATGACAACCTTGCCAAGATCCAATACCTTAGAAGACGAGGCATCACCCCACTTTATGTTGGTGGGCATAGAAGGGATCTTGTGCACGTCCACCACCAACTCATTGCTTCCGGTCATATGATTTGTGGCTCCACTATCGAGCAACCATGATCCCCCACCGGAAGCAAACACCTACAAGAGATCAATGCTTGGTTTTAGGTACCCATTTTTTAATGGGTCCTTTGATGTTAGTAACAAGGGTCTTAGGAACCCAAATACCATTCAATGTACTCATAAGGAGAACCAACAAATTTAGCATAAACATGCCCATCACTAGCACGGCACAACACATAAGGGTTAAAGTCGCCGGCTTTGTTGGAAGGAGTGGCATTGCCCTTTTTGACATCACCACCCTTCACATTGTTCTTCTTCTCCTTAGGAGCACCCTCTCCCTCCTTCATGAAAGTTTGCTTGAGAGGGGGAGGTCGTTTGGTCTTGTCGTTCTTCTTCTTGTTCTTGGAATTGGGTGCGAACCCAACTCCCTCTTTGTCCACAACTTCCTTTTGATTGCTCAAAAGGTCATTGAGGTTCTTCTCACCTTGTATGCACGTCACAAGGCCTTTCTCAAGTTGCGCCTTCAACTTGGCATTCTCCTCCACAAGATGCACATGCTCACAACACGGGTTAGTAGCATTTGCATTATCAATTAATACCATATGAGGAAAAGTGGCTTTCTCCTTGGTTAGCTTCACTTGGAGTTGATCATGAGACTCCTTGAGGCTTGGATGAGCACCCTTCAAGACCTTGTGGGCCTTGTCGAGTAAATCAAACTCCTCCTTGAGTCTAGCATGGTCAACCCCAAGTTTAGCCTTCTCAGAGCTTAGCACATGAGATACAACAAGAGCATGATCAAGATCTTTCTTTAATTTAGCATGGTCATCATTGTGTGACTCCTCAAGAGCCAAACGATGCACACGCTCTTCCTCGAGAGCATTAGAAAGATCTGATATCTCATCGGCATAGTCACGACTATGACCTTCCATCTTAGAGATGGTTTCTTCATGAGCCTCGATCATGTCATTGGCTTCACCAAGTTGCTCCAAGAGAGCAACGAAGTGCTTCTTGGATTTGCCCTTGAGCTTACTCATAAAACACTCAAATTCATTTACTTCCTCATTAGACCGTCACTCTCATCAATGCAATCCGTCAAGGAGGTTTAATGGTGGTGGTTTTGATGTTGGGGGTTACCTTGTTGGTGGCTTTAGCCATGAGGCACTTGGCGGTGATGTTCTTGTTGGGTGAGTTGAAGAGGGATACCCGTGGAGTTGTGGCAATGGCAACAGAGGCCATGGCCATGGCTTCACTATCATCATCATCATCATCATCATCATGGTATTCTTCTTGAACAACCAACCCTCTAGTTGGAGTCTTCTTGGTGAAGTTGTTCTTGTTGGGGAAAGACTTGGCTTTGTATTTTCGGATGAGCTTGCCACCATTGTCTTCCCTCTTCTCGTACGGGCACTCCGCAACAAAATGGCTCACATTGCCACAATTGTAACATGTTCTCACATGTTGCTTGCCCTTGAAGCTACTTGAGTTATTCTTGTTGAAACTTGGCCTTGTGTTCTTCTTGCTCCAAAATCGCCTTGAAGCAAGAGCCATGTGTTCATGATAATCATACTTAGTATCTTTGGGGTTGCTCTCATCCTCTTCCTCATCATCCTCTTCTTCCACACTAACCTTGGCCTTCAAGGCAAGGTTGGGCTTCTTTGCTCTTTGAGAACGTAACACCGCATTGTCGGCGGTCTTGTCCAAGATGCTCATAGCCACAAACTCATCCAACACTTCACTTGAGGACAAGGTGTGAAAGTCCGGCCTTTGACGAATGACGGAGGACATGGCCTTGTGGTAAGGCATAATGGCCTTTAGAAATTTGTGCTTGATCCAATTATCATCCGTATCCTTGCTCCCATGATCTCGGAGTGAGACTGCGAGAGTATTTCATCTCAAATAGAGCTCACGAGGTTCTTAATCTTCTTTCATTGCAAACTCATCGGCTTCGTCTTGCACAACTTCATAGTTGGAGCGTTGAATGCTTGTGCTTCCCCTATAGATATAAACAACATGCCGCCATGCATCCTTGGCCACGGTGAAGGGTCGAAGATGAGCAAGATCTTTGGGTGGAATTGCATCTTGGATGATTAATTGAGCATTTTCTTTGAATCGATTATCCGCGGCTTCTCGAGGGGTGAAGTTGCTTCGGTCATGCGGATAAAAACCTTCTTCAATGATTCTCCAAAGGTTAGTATTAACATGGTTCAAATGACACTTAAAGAGATAAACCCAAGAATCAAAGTCCTCATTTTTTACAATCTTAGGGGGAGGACCGGATGATTCAAATGAGTGGAAGGAATCGGTCCACCATAAGTAAGTGGAAGTTCCACATGGGCAAAGATGTCATTGCCATTTTTACCACTAGAAGAAGGAGCCTTTTCACTAGTAGCTTCCCCCTTGTTGGAGTTAGCATCCGTCACCTTGTTGGTGGGATCACCCACTTTCATCGGCGCGACAGATAGTTTAAGCCCTTCTAACAATTTGTTAAACATGCTTTCAACCTCGGTCGTCATGGAGGTTTTCAATGTGTCCAAAGCCGCATTGAATTCCTCACAAGAGACCGCGGTTCCCCCATCGGCCGTAGACGAGACCGGATTCACACCGGAGTGCTCCTCCCCACCATGTACGGTGTCAACCTGTCACGCCCAATATGCGACCCTATCCAAAAGGAACTCGAAGGTCCCACCAAGGATATACCCGCATATTGGAACGTGACAAGTTGGTATCAGAGCCTCGACCGACCCTAGGAGCCCCCCTTGTTTGATCGTGTAGTTTGGCCGTTGTTGAGTCTAGAATAAAACTGTTTTCGGAGTCTACTTATATCGGAGAGTAGGAATTCTTTTTACTCCTCTGCCCCTTCGTCGCTCTGGTGAGGAATCTTGACGTAGGTGTTTTGAACTACTCCTCTTCCCCTTCAAATTTTTCTTTAGGTTCACGCAGTTGGTTTTCCGATCGTTGTTCCTCATCTCTTTTTATCCGGTGCATTTCTTGTCAAGGTGACTCGAGCATCTTCACCTTTGCCAAGTTCAAGCCTCAGTTGTTTTCTTTTCCCACACGCCCTCCCTTTTTTCTTCTCGAAACTGGAGTCCGTAATCGAGTATCCTTCCTACTCGTGCGAAGTCTTTGCTTCTTTCCTCAATGATTTCAACCGGTGTTTTTCTCTTCAAGATATTCGTCGGTTTTTCCCTTCCAAGTTGTCTTTGTTTTTCCCGCCCTCTCACCCTCTTCTCCCCAGAGCTTGAGTCTGTTTTGACCATCAATTCCATTCGCTTGGAGCCTCTTCAGGTTTTCCTCAATCATTTCAACCGATGAATTCTCGTCTCGTTCGTCATTCTTCTTCTCTTTATCTTTTCCGGTGGATTCAATTCAAGTTTTTTTCGGTGGTGAATATATTCTTTTCCTCAGCTCAAGTGTTTTCCCTGCTCATTTGCCTCTCGCCATTCAATCATTCCGGAGTTCGGAAGACATCTCAGGAGATTCGTCTGTGTTCCAATTAATTCGAGGTTGTCACCTCATTCAAACATTTCAATTGTTCTGGTGCATCATCTATCTGTTCAACATCCCTTCCCAACGGTGTTATCTCTTCAGTGGGCCCTAACCCACAGGTCTTTTCCCAGGATCTTACCTGACTCTTCTAATTATTCCGGAGCTATTATCAAATCCTTTTAAAGTGTGACGAAAGAATGGATTTCATCAGTCACATGCCTTTTCCAAGACCGATTTGGAATCATTTCACTGTTGGCTCAACCTTTTCGGTTTTCATTCTCCCAGAGTACCTCAGTAATTTTGGTGGTGTTTCTCGTCGTCGTTTGAAGACCGAAGAAGAGTTTTCCTTCAAATCTTGTCTGTTCCCCGGAGATTCGGTGCTAGCTCGATGTTATCCTATCAAATTGTTTCAAGTCATGCAAATTCTTTTCATCCATCCGGAGCATTCAGGAGTTGCTTTCTCTCTCGATCATCCGGAGGTCATCTTTTCGGAAGATTTCTTCATTCTAAGTTTTCAGCGGTCATCTCAATATTCTCCCGGCACTTCGTTCAAGTGTTCTTTAATCAGTTCATGATCTCTTTGTTTTTTTGCATCTAAATCCCCTCTAGCTTATTGTTTCTTCTAATTCTTCCCGGTGATTCATTCTCTTTCACCAGTCTTTTCCGAATTCTAATGGTGGTTCTTTAAGATTCTTTTCCTTGATTATCATATTAATTCATTCGTTCTTTTCAATCCTAAAGGTGGTTCATGAAGACTTTCTCAAGTGTTGCGCCATTTTTCCCTTAATCCTTTTCAGAAGAATAAGTAGTATGCAAAATCCATTTCATCAATTTAATTTGAGGAAGGATAAGCATACAATAAATCTTATTCTTATTTCATCCAAGTGACTAATCCCTTTTCTTCGGAGTTTGTTCGTGAGGAATAAATTCTAGTTTCAAGTCTTTTCATCTTTTCTTTTTCGGAGTTCAATTTCCTCGGCCATTTCATCGGAACCTCCATGTAAATCATCACAGGCTTTAATCTTATTCTTTCATCCTTCATTCTATTTCATCATCCTTTTGTTACCGGAGTTCTTCATGGTGGTTCTTCATGATTTAATTCATTCTCCAAAGAGTTCATCAAGTATCATTCCATCCTCTCAAGCTCGTGTTCTATCCTTTCCATGTTTCAGCCGGAGTGCTGCCTAAATCCTTTCAGTCTTATTCGTTTCTAACTCGTTCTAACAGGAGTTGTTTCATAGTCTATCTGAATTCGTGAGCTTTCGATTCGTCATCCTCGTCGTTCCTCTCTTCTTCTCGAGTGCTCTCATTCTTTGCTTATTCTCTTGAGTTTTTGTTTCACCCATCCCTTTTCACTTCCGTCTCGGTCCTAAGATCTCGGGACGAGATCTCTTGTTAGTGGAGGAGTGTTGTAACGCCCCGGATTCAATGCACCAGGTGTCCGCCAGTTATTCGCCGTCGTTGCCATGTCATTTGCTTGCGTGTTGCACTTTGCCATCTCATCTTATGCATTTCATATCATGTCATCATGTGCATTTCATTTTGCATACGTGTTCGTCTCATGCATCCGAGCATTTTCCCCGTTGTCCGTTTTGCAATCCGGCGCTCCTATGTCCTCCGGCGTCCCCTTTTTGTCTCTCATTGTGAGCGGGTATTAAACGTTGTGAGCAAGAAGAACACAAGGCCGAGGTTTGTCAAGCGGCCTTGGTATAGCACCGGTAGACCGTTTGTCAAGTTTCGTGCCATTTGGAGGTCGTTTGGTTCTCCAACGGTTAACCGGGTAACCGCAAGGCCTCTTTTGTGTGCAGCCCAACACCCCTTCCAAAGTGGCCCAAAACCCAGCAAACTCCCCTCCATGCTCTCGGTCGTTCGATCACGATCGCGTGGCCGAAAACCGCTCCTCATTTGGACTCTCCTAGCTCCCTCTACCTATATATATGCCATCCCCTTCTAAATTTGCGGATGAACCCCCCTAACCCTAGCCCCGCTCCCTCTCCGCCGCCGGACACGTCCGGATCGGACCGGACGCGTCCGTGCCGCCGCCCGCAGCCAACCCGCGGCCGCCACGTCACCGTCG
>NC_057801.1:178702107-178707973 GCF_018294505.1 Triticum aestivum
GGCGCCGCCCGACACTGCCGCCGCCGGGAACGGGTCCTGCCGCCCCAGATCCGTCCGGATCTGGCCGGTCCCCGCCCCGCCTTCGCCGCGCGCCGCCGTCGCCGGCCATGGCCTCGCCTCTGCCCGCGCGTGCGGGAGGACGAGGAGCGTGCCCTCGCCACCGGCCACGTGGGCCCCGCAGCCCAGTTGCAGGCCCAGTCCACCAGACTCCCACCGCCGGCCTGCCTCCTCCTCTGCAATGGGCCGAGCCCGATGGGTGAGCCCGCATATCCCCCGCCCCGTGCACACTTTAGCTAAGATGCGCTCACTTCGGTTTTTTCCGGAAAAATGACCAAGTCCCCGTTTCTGGGTAATTTTCATGCCATGTTCATGCCATCACATCTCTGCATCCGTAGCTCCGTTTCGTGCGTGTAATATGTCAAATTGTTCATCTCTACGAGTACCTCATTTCATTCCATTGCATCATTTTCATTTGAGATCATCTTGATGCCCGAAATGTTGTTGGAAGAGTGCATGTTGATGTTAATCTGCTGAAACTGTTATAACTTGCTCATTTGTCATTTTTGTCATGATTGATGTGTGCATCCTATGAGTATGAGCTCTACATGTGTTTTGATCTATGATATGCCATCTTTCCAGGGGTGCCAACCATGTATTTTTGTGAGTTGTGTGCTGAGTGTATCAAGCTTGCTAAGTAGGCTAGTTGTTGTTGCTGTTTTCCTGACAGATTCTGTTATATTTTGTTGCTATGTTAACATGTTGCTACTAATCATTCTATGCATAATCTGGAGATGTTCTATAAACATGTTTTGATCTACATGTCTTGCTCTATCCATTCATGCCCTTGGTTGCAATTATAGCCTGTTGTATCATGTTCATATCTTGCTCCAAAGTTGCTTGATGATGTTGTTGTCAGCTTGTTAACATGAAGTTCAATGTTTCCATGGTTGTTTCCTAGTGATCCATGCACCCTATGAACTTGATCTTGCCATGCTTAGCTTCATAAACATGTCTTCTTATTGTTGGCTGCCTTGCCATGCTATGTATTGCTCTGTGGTGAGTGGTACAAGCTCACCAACATGCCTACTTATTGTTGTTTCTGCCATGTATGAATCTGTAATATAACTTGCCATGTTTACATGGGTGCCATCATATCTTCTGATCCTTTTTGGCTCATGGTTAGTAAGGGACTTTTGATCTATGCAATTAGTAGGTTCATGCCATGCCTTTGTTTGCCATGATAAGTTCCTGTAACATGTTGTTTGATAGCTCTAAACATTGCAACCTGATGTTATTTCCTGATAAGTCTGAAACTGTTATAATTTGCAATCTTTCCATGTCATTTGGAGCATGTTCTAGTGATTTCTAGAGATAGCTCAGTGTTCATGTTTTGTTGTGCTTTACCAGTACTTCATGTTCATGCCTTTTGTTCTTATGTTGGGGTGCTGTAGCATGTTGTTTTGATGCTTGTAAGATTCCTAGTTGCTGTTATGAAGAGATTGTTGTTATGACTTGTGTAGAGTGTATGTGTTGCACCGTTGCTCCGTTTTGAGTGTGCTCTATATGAAACTTGCTTGATTTTGCATGTAGCTTCATATTACCATGTTGCATCCTTGTTTTGGTGTGTTTGCTTGATGTTTGGGTGCATTTTGCATCAATGCCATGTTTAACTTGTTTTGCTCATATCTTCTAGGCCGTAGCTCCAAATCTAATGAACTTTATATGTAACTTGACTAGAATTTCATGTAGATTCTCTTGGTGCTCTTTAACTTTCTGTTTAACAACTTCAACTTAATGTTTATTCAGTTCTGGACCAATTTCGAAATTTGCATATGAGGACTTACCGGAATTGTTATATGTTGTTTCCGGCCTCATTTAAACTTGCCTTGATGTGTTGTTCTTGTTTGCATCATCTCTTGCCATGAGTAGCTTCATGTAGCCTTGTCATGCATCATGCTTGTTGGGCATCATGTCTTGTTCTTGTGTGGTGTGTTTACCATGTTGTGTGCTTCTTCTCGATAGTTCCCGTTTCGTTGCGATCGTGAGGATTCGTTCGTCTACGCTTGGTTCGTCTTCGTGGCTTCATCTTCTTCATGGACTCGTTCTTCTTCCTTGCGGGATTTCAGGCAAGATGACCGCTACCCTGGATCTCACTACTACCATTGCTATGCTAGTTGCTTCGTTCTATCGCTATGTTGCATTACCTATTAGTTGCTCTTCAAGCCTCCCAAATTGCCATGAACCTCTAACCTTTGACACCATTCCTAGCAAACTGTTGCTTGGCTATGTTACCGCTTTGCTCAGCCCCTCTTATAGAGTTGCTAGCTGCAGGCGAAGTTGAAGATTTCTCCATGGTGGACAGGGTTATGTTGGGATATCACAATATCTCTTATATTATTAATGCATCTATATATTTGGTAAAGGGTGGAAGGCTCGGCCTTATGCCTGGTGTTTTGTTCCACTCTTGCCGCGCTAGTTTCCGTCATACCGGTGTTATGTTCCCGGATTTTGCGTTCCCAACGCGGTCAGGTGATTTATGGGACCCCCCTGACAGTTCGCTTTGAATAAAACTTGTCCAGCAAGGCCCAACCTTGGTTTTACCATTTGCCTCACCACCACCTACTTTTCCCTTGGGAGTAATTAACCCAAGGGTCATCTTTATTATAGCCCCCCCGGGCCAATGCTTGTCTAAGTGTTGGTCCAAACTAGAGCCACTTGCAGCGCCACCTCGGGGAAACTTGAGGTCTGGTTCTAGTTGTACGTAGTGCTCATCCGGTCGTGGCCTGAGATGAGATACGCGCGGCTACTATCAGGATGTCAGCACGCCGGGAGGTTTTGCTGGTCTTGTTTTACCATTGTCGAAATGTCTTGTAAACCGGGATTCCGAGACTGATCGGGTCTTCCTGGGAGAAGGTCTATTCCTTCGTTGATCGCGAGAGCTTGTCATGGGCTAAGTTGGGACACCCCTGCAGGGTATAAACTTTCGAGAGCCGTGCCCGCGGTTATGTGGCAGATGGGAATTTGTTAATGTCCGGTTGTAGATAACTTGACACCAGATCCGAATTAAAACGCATCAACCGCGTGTGTAGCCGTGATGGTCTCTTCTCGGCGGAGTCCGGGAAGTGAACACGGTTTCTGGGTTATGTTTGATGTAAGTAGGAGTTCAGGATCACCTCTTGATCATTGCTAGCTTCACGACCGTTCCGCTTGCTCTCTTCTCGCTCTTATTTGCGTATGTTAGCCACCATATCATGCTTAGTCGCTGCTGCAACCTCACCACTTTACCCCTTCCTTTCCCATTAAGCTTTGCTAGTCTTGATACCCATGGTAATGGGATTGCTGAGTCCTCGTGGCTCACAGATTACTACAACAACAGTTGCAGGTGCAGGTTTTGCGATGATCATGACGCGAGAGCGATGCTTGCTTGCGTTGAGTTCTTCTTCTGCTTCCTCTTCAATCAGGGGATAGGTACCAGGTCGGCAGCCTGGGCTAGCAGGGTGGATGTCGTTTGAGTTTCCGTTTGTGTTTCATCCGTAGTAGGATGGTGCTCTTATGTAAGATCATGTTGTATTCGTGTGGCATTGTATGCCTTATGTATGTATCCCCATCTATTATGTAATGTTGATGTAATGATATCCACCTTGCAAAAGCGTCTTCAAGATGCGCTTCTATCCTTGGTGGGACCTTCAAGTTCCTTTAGGATAGGGTCACATCTTGGGCGTGACACAACCATACTCTTCGGACGGCAAAGTTCTTAATAAAGAGACGAGGCTCTAATACCAATTGAAAGGATCGATATAGTTGACTAGAGGGGGGTGAATAGGCAACTAAGAATTTTTTGCTTTTCTTTACCAAATTAAACTTTGCATCAAAGTAGGTTGTCTAGATATGCAACTAGGTGAGCAACATATATGATACAACAACAATAAGCACACAAGCAAGCAAGGGATAGTCCACAATATATCTTGCACAAGTAAAGGTGGGAGATAACCAAGAGTGCAACCGATGAAGACGAGGATGTGTTATCGAAGTTCCTTCCCTTTGAGGGGAAGTACGTCTCCGTTGGAGCGGTGTGGAGGCACAATGCTCCCCAAGAAGCCACTAAGGCCACCGTATTCTCCTCACGCCCTCACACAATGCGAGATGTCATGATTCCACTATTGGTGCCCTTGGAGGCGGCGACCGAGTCTTTACGAACGAGGTTGGGGCAATCTCCACAACTTAATTGGAGGCTCCCAACGACATCATGAAGCTTCACCACAATGGACTATGGCTCCGCGGTGACCTCAACCGTCTAGGGTGCTTAAACACCCAAGAGTAACAAGATTCTCAAGGGATTAGTGGGGGGAATCAAATTTCTCTTGGCGGTAGTGTAGATCGGGGCCTTCTCAACCAATCCCTGGAAAATCAACAAGTTTGATTGGCTAGGGAGAGAGATTGGGCGAAAATGGAGCTTGGAGCAATAATGGAGCTTGGGGATGGAAGAGGTGGGCAACTAGAGGAAGAAGACACCCCTTTTATAGTCAAGGGGCAATTCCAACCGTTACCCACCATGCAGCCCGCGACCCGCGGTACTACCGCACCACTGGAGCGATACTACCGCACGGGCCTGCGATACTACCGCGGTGGTCTGCGGTACTACCGTGGGCGCGGCAGGGCCTGGACCTGACTAGATGAGCATCGAAAGGGTGCGGTAGAACCGCTGGCGTGGTACTACCGTGACCCTATGCGGTACTATCACATGGTAGGCACCGTCCAGGCACTGTAGGCACGGATATAAAAAATTACATCCGTGACTACATCTGCAGAGATTTTATCTATGCAAAAGTCCGACACGGTACTACCGCAAACCAGGTGCGGTACTACCGTGTAGGGTGCGGATGTAAAAAATTACATCTGCCCCTACTTCTGCTCATGCTGTTGTGCCTGGCCAAGCTGCACGGTACTACCGCGCCAGAGCACGGTACTACCGCGTAGGGTGCAGATGTAAAAAAATACATCTGCCCCTACTACCGCTTACGCAGTAGTGCCAGGCCAGAGCTCACCTTACTACCTCTCAGATGGAGCGGTACTACGATGGGCGCCCACGGTACTACCGTGCCGGAGCCCGGTACTACCACTCTGGGGAGCAGTACTACCACCAGCCTATGAACAGCAACACTAGGAGTCCTTCATTCTGCAGAGACACGGTGAGACGGAGGTACCGCCCCGGATTCATTATGCCAGGTGTCCGCCATTTATTCGTCGTTGTTGCCATGTCATTTTCTTGCGTGTTGCATTTTATAATGTCATCATGTGCATTTCATTTTGCATACATGTTCGTCTCTTGCATCCGGTCCTTTTCCCCGTTGTCCGTTTTGCAATCCAGTGCTCCTATGTCCCCCGGCGCCCCCTTTTGCCTCTTTTCGTGTGCGGCTGTTAAATGTTCTCGGAATGGACTGAGGTTTGCCAAGCGGCCTTGGTATAGCACCGGTAGACCGCCTGTCAAGTTTCGTGCCATTTGGAGTCCGTTAGATACTCCAACGGTTAACCGGGTAACCGCAAAAGCCTCTTTTGTGTGCAGCCCAACACCCCTTCCAAAGTGGCCCAAAACCCATCCAAAACCCCTCCATGCTCTCGGTCGTTTGATCACGATCATGTGAGAGAAAACCGCTCCTCATTTGGACTCTCCTAGCTCCCAGAATCTATAAATAGGTCCTCCCCCTCCATTTTCGCGGATGAACCCTAGCCCCGCTCCCCTCGCGCCGCCGGACACTTCATCCCACCGTCCGGACACGTCCGCCCGCTCCGCCGGACGAACCAGCAGCAGCCACGTGGCGCCCCCGCGCCCACTTCGCCGCCGGCCCGCGGAGCCCATCGCGGGCCC
>NC_057801.1:178708366-178723172 GCF_018294505.1 Triticum aestivum
GCCTCGCCGGCCCCATCTCCGAGGCCGCCGCCTTCCCCAAGCGTCGTCGGGCTCCACCGCCCTGTGCCCCGTCCACCGTCGGCGTCTCGCGCCCGGCCGGCGCCGCCCGTGCTCCTCCGCCCCTCGCCGGCGCCCCGTCCCCGCCTCCTCCGACCTCCCTCTGGCCGCTCTCCGGCGAGAACCCCGGACATCCTCGGTTCGCGTGCAACGAACCCCAGATCCAGATCCAGTCCATGAAGGTTGACCCCGAAATTCCTGTCCCGAAATTATTTACATTATCATGCCATGTTCATCGCATCATAACTTGCTGCATACTGCTCCATTTCGTTTGTGTAATATGTCAAATTGTTCGTCTCGATGAGTACTTCGTTTCCTTCCATTGCATCATTTCATTTGAGTTCATCTTGATGCCTGAATCATCGTTGCAAGAGTGCTATATGATGTTAATCTGCTGAAACTGTTATAACTTGGTGATTTGTCATTTTTGTTGCATTTTATGTGTGCATCCTATGAGGTTGATGTCTACATGTGTTTTGAACTATGTCATGCCATTTTTACAGGAGTGCTATCCATGTATTTTTTGTGAGTTGTGTAGTGAGTGCATAAAGCTTTTTAAGTAGGGTACTTGTTGTTGCTGTTTTCCTGACTGATTTTGTTATAATATGATGCTATGTAAACCTGCTGCTACGAGTCATTCTATGCATAATCTGGAGTTGTTTACTAAGGATGTTTTGTTATACATGTCATGCTCTATCCATTCATGCCCCTGGTTGCATTTATAGTCTGCTGTAACATGTTGTAATCTTGCTCTCAAAATTGCTAAATAATGTTGCTGTCAGCCTGTTAACATTAAGTTCAATGTTGCCATGATTGTTGCTGGTGATCCATGCACCCTATGAACTTGTTCTTGCCATGATTAGCTTTTCAAACATGTATTCTTACTGTTGGTTTCCTTGCCATGCCATCTATTTCTCTGTGGTGAGTGGTTCAAGCTCACCAACATGCCTACTTATTGTTGTTTCTGCCATGTATGAATCTGTCATATAACTTGCAATGTTTACATGGGTGCCATCATATTTTCTGATCCTTTTTGGCTCATGGTCAGTAAGGGACTTTTGTTATATGCAATTAGTAGATTCATACCATGCCTTTGTTTTCCATGATAAGTTCCTGTAACATGTTGTTTGATAGCTCTAAACATTGCAACCTGATGTTATTTCTGCCAAGTCTGAAATTGTTAATATATGCAATCCTGCCATGTGTTTTAGAGCATGTTATATTGTTTTCCGGAGATAGCTCAGTGTTCATGTTTTGTCATGCTTTACCTGTACTTCATGCCCATGCCTTTTGTTTTCTCTTTGGGATGTTGTAGCTTGTTGTTTTGATGCTTGCAATATGCCTAGTTGTTGTTTTGGACAGATTGTTGTTATAACTTGTAGAGTGTATGTGTTGAACCGTTGCTCCGTTTTGTGTGTGCTCTATATGAAACTTGCTTGATTTTGCATGAAGTTTCATATTATCATGTTGCATCCTTGTTTTGAGGTGTTTGCTTGATGTTTGTATGCATTTTGCATCAATGCCATGCTTAACTTGTTTTGGTCATATCTTCTAGACCGTAGCTCCAAATTGAACGAACTTTATATGTAACTGGACTAGAATCTCGTGTAGATCATCTTGGTGCATCTTAACTTGCTGTTTAACAACTTGAACATAAGGTTTATTCAGTTCTGTACCAATTTCTAAATTTGCATATGAGGACTTACCAGAATTATTATATGTTGTTTCCGGCCTCATTTAAACTTGCTTTGATGTGTTGTTCTTGTATGCATCATCTCTTGCATTGAGTAGCTTCATATAGCTTTTGTCATATATCATGATTGGTTGTGCACCATGTCATGTCTACGTGTGGTGTGTTTACCTTGTTGTGTGCTTCTTCTCGATAGTTCCCGTTTCGTTGCGATCGTGAGGATTCGTTCGTCTACGCTTGGTTCGTCTTCGTGGCTTCATCTTCTTCATGGACTCGTTCTTCTTCCTTGCAGGATTTCAGGCAAGATGACCGTCACCTTGGATCTCACTACTATCATTG
Organism: Triticum aestivum; assembly: GCF_018294505.1. Classification (NCBI taxonomy): domain Eukaryota; kingdom Viridiplantae; phylum Streptophyta; class Magnoliopsida; order Poales; family Poaceae; genus Triticum; species Triticum aestivum. The sequence goes on from NC_057801.1 coordinate 178,710,453, forward strand.
CTATGCTAGTTGCTTCGTTCTATCGCTTTGCTGCGCTTCCTATCATGTGCTCTTCAAGCCTCCCAAATTGCCATGTCAGCCTCTAACCTTTTTCACCCTTCCTAGCAAACCATTGCTTGGCTATGTTACCGCTTTGCTCAGCCCCTATTATAGGGTTGTTAGTTGCAGGTGAAGTTGAAGATTGCTCCATGACAGACAGGATTATGTTGGGATATCACAATATCTTTTATTTAATTAATGCATCTATATATTTGGTAAAGGGTGGAAGGATCGGCCTTATGCCTGGTGTTTTGTTCCACTCTTGCCGCCCTAGTTTCCGTCATACCGGTGTTATGTTCCTGGATTTTGCGTTCCTTATGCGGTTGGGTGATTTATGGGACCCCCTTGACAATTCGCTTTGAATAAAACTCCTCCAGCAAGGCCCAACCTTGGTTTTACCATTTGCCTCACCACCACCTATATTTCCCTTGGGAGTAATTAACCCGAGGGTCATCTTTATTTTAGCCCCCCCGGGCCAATGCTTGTCTAAGTGTTGGTTCGAACCGAGTAGACTGCGGGGCCCCCTCAGGGAAACTCGAGGTCTGGTTTCACTCGTAGGATGTCTCATCCGGTGTTGCCCTAAGAACGAGATATGTGCAGCTCCTACCGGGATTGTCGGCGCATCGGGTGGCTTTGCTGGTCTTGTTTTACCATTGTCGAAATGTCTTGTAAACCGGGATTCCGAGACTGATCGGGTCTTCCTGGGAGAAGGAATGTCCTTCATTGATCGCGAGAGCTTATCATGGGCTAACTTGGGACACCCCTGCAGGGTATAAACATCCGAGAACCGTGCCCGCAGTTATGTGGTAGATGGGAATTTGTTAATGTCCGGTTGTAGATAACTTGACACCAGATCCGAATTAAAATGCATCAACCGTGTGTGTAGCCATGATGGTCTCTTTTTGGCGGAGTCCGGGAAGTGAACACGGTTTCTGTGTTATGATTGGCGTAAGTAGGAACTCAGGATCACTTCTTGATCATTACTAGTTGACGACCATTCCGTTTGCTCTCTTCTCGCTCTCTTTTGCGTATGTTAGCCACCATATATGCTTAGTCGCTGCTGCAACCTCACCACTTTACCCCTTCCTTTCCCATTAAGCTTTGCTAGTCTTGATACCCATGGTAATGGGATTGGTGAGTCCTCGTGGCTCACAGATTACTACAACAACAGGTGTAGGTGCAGGTTATGCGATGATCATGACGCGAGAGTGATGTTTACTTGTTTTGGAGTTCTTCTTCTGCTTCTTCTTTGATCAGGGGATACGTTCCAGGTCGGCAGCCTGGGCTAGCAGGGTGGACTTCGTTTGAGCTTCTGTTTGTGTTTCATCCGTAGTCGGATGTTGATCTTATGTATGATGTTGTATTCGCGTGGCATTGTATGCCTTATGTTTGTATCCCCATCTATTATGTAATGTTGATGTAATGATATCCACCTTGCAAAAGCGTTTCAATATGCGGTTCTATCCTTGGTGGGACCTTCGAGTCTCTTTAGGATAGTATCGCATATTGGGCGTGACAAAGCTCCAAAGAGCCAAAGGAAAGGCGGCGCAAAAAGAACATGTGTATGTGAGATTCCACCCAAACCTTTCCAACGCGGACCCTCTCTTAATAGTACGGCTTTCCTACGACTCAAATCCACCGAAAAGAAACATAGAGAAATGCCGTATTCAATAATCTTTGAGGGGCATCAAATCGTCTTGTGTTCAGTCATGATATATCTGAAAAGCTCAAAGCACATGATTAGTCCGCAAAAGCATTGTCATCAATCACCAAAACTACTAAGGGATAAATATGCCCTTACAACTATGTCAGCCCCCAAGTCTACTGCTTATGATGAATATGTTGTAGACTTAGAACGAACTTAAGAACATCAGTAATATCATTTGGTAAAACCTTTAAAAATCCAACTTAATCCGTACTCCCCAAGGGCCGGTTTAATCATCATGAATGAGCCGGTCCTTCATATTCTTGTGTAGAAGATAGTATTTGTGTAACTTTTAACATCAATATGCATTAGTCCCCAAGTGCCAAGTACTCTTGCTTGCAAAGTTCTTGGGACTTTACTCTCATAAGCCGCCACTTAGACAAAAACTTTCGGTAGACATTAGCCCCCAAGTGCCAAGTGTTGTTGCTTGCAAAAGGCTTGGGACTTAATATTGCATACTAATGTTTATGATTGTGATCCGGTACATGTACAGACCACCACTGCTCAACTTCAATCAGAGCTATATGAATTGAAGAACCGCTTGGAGCTGCAAGAGACGGAGACTCAGAGTGCAAACTCCAAATTTGAATTCAACGTATTTATACAAGAAAAATTGAGGGCCGAGTTTGGAGTTGAGAAAAAGGCATGGGCCGAAGAAAAGATTGCCTTGACCCATCGAGCTGAAAAAGTAGAGGCGGCTCTTAAAGTGGTGACCACTGAATTGTCCGGCTTAAAACGCCATGTGTCTCAGATGGTCTCGGCAATCTTTGGTAAGATGCCCTACAAGTGTCAAGTGTTGAATCTTTCTGGTGATCATATGAACTGTTGTTAACTCATCTGCTATTGCTATGCAGGCCCCAGGAGAACCAACCTCAACCATGACATGCTGGTGAAGCTGAAGGCGGTTTACACGCTTGTAGAACAACTTTACACTAGAGCTCAGCGTGCCTTAGCCATAGTTGCCATGTCAAATGAAGCCCCCACACTCCTGGTTGCTATGCTAAAGAAGCTTTCTGTGCTGCCCCAGTGGTTCAATGAATTAAAGCGGTCATTTGCGAGAGCCAGAGCCGTGGCTGCCTTAAGCCGGGCCAAAGCAAGGCTACCGGAATTAGACCCGGCCGACATCGCCATTGGGTATCCAAGCCTTAAGGAAGATGGCACTTCATTTGAACAGGAGGAATTCGCTGCTTGTGTGAATGAAATACGCCTTGTGGCCACATTGATTGCCAATGAGACGGACCTCACCAAATACCATCCGGCTTATGATGCGGAAAATCAGAGGATGCAGATGCCGTGTTATAAAGTGACAGGCCTGATCCCCCCAATTCGTAAGCATACCTTCGCCCCTGAAGTTGACCCGTCCAGGCTAATTGATGATGAAGCTGAATTTGAAGCTTTCAATGGCATTGACTAGTCGTCATCAACCTTCCAGGACAGGGAACAGGACAAAGAAGCGGAGAGGGTTGATCCAGAAGCTTCAGGCCAACAAGAGAACTGATCTGCCGAGCGGCTCATATTTGTAGCCTTCTGAAAAAACAGTTTAATCATTTGGACTCGGGGAGTCGTGTAATAGGGTAGAAATGACTTTGCTCTGTCATGCCATCGCGCACATTTTGGTGCTCAACACGGTTAAGCCGCCGTCTTATATTTGCCCTTATTATACTTATCATCTGTTTTCCGTATGCATAAGAAAGTCCTTGAACTATCCTGCACATAGAAATAGATCACAAGACCCCTTGATGGTTTACCGCAGGGCGGGTTATAATATCTTACATATGACCACTGATGTGTCAAAAAGGAGTCAAAGATAAGCCTGTTATGAATCATAACTTTGAAACATAACTATAATATCATACCTGTGATATTGAATTTGCACTGCCGGTTTATGTGACCTGCACAGTAAGGGTGATAACCCAATATTTAGAAGCCAAAACTTCCAAATGTTTGATGATTGTCATATGCTGGCGACTTATCGTCCAAAGCCAACCGGGTTAAATAGAAACCACATATATATGCCTCAGATATGAACAAAAAAGTCTCAAGACAACCCAAAGATTTTTTTCAAAAAAACTTAAGCCAAATAGAGAGAAAAAACGAGGCTTCTGATTCGAATACGATCAGTAAGCCGGACCAAAAGGGGTTAAGCTAGGATTCGAATACGACCAGGAAGCCCCCTAGTGGTTTTTGCATTGCGCCGATCAAGAGGGTACCGACAGCTATGTTCTCTTTGGTTCGAATACGACCTATGTTTGAACAGTGTCGGAGTAATGGGCCACGGGTAGGCTCACCCGAGTCCCAAGATTTACCAAGACTTTGGGCCAGCTCCGCCTAGCTGAGCCCCAAGACGAAACTCCGCCCTCTGGGGCCGGCTGGCTCAGTGGTCGGTTGCCAGAGGGCGGGCGACCCAAGACCACGGCGCTCCGGGCGGCCGGTTCCTGGTAGCTACCCTCCATAGAGGGCGGCTACAGGCAGGCGGCCGCCCCACGGCTGCGGCATGGCCGAGCCTCCTTTGAGAGTATGAGATGAAGCATGGCTACAGTAAGGCGCGTCGCCTCCAATACCCAGGACGAGCATGGCTACAGTGCTCCGTACAGACAGAAATCTCCGCACGGCGGGGCACTATGCCATGTCACCTCTGATGTCGCTTCGGGCAGGCGGAGTCCTGTTCTCCACAACGGCCTGTTGGTACGGCCTGCCAGAGGCGGGCCCTACCAGGCAGTGACTTCAAGGAATGCGGCGGAAGCTCGACCAAGCGGATTCAAGAGGAGCCGGCCTCCACCAGGCGGCCGTCCCTTATCCCGAGGCATGCATGCCATTAAGCTGATAAGACCAGATATGGCTACAGTAGCCCCCCGCCAGGCGGCGGGACTGTAGGCACGCAGAGGTGATCAAGCCTTCGTCACCAATGACATGGCTACAGTAAGCAGCCACCAACCAGTCGGCGGGGCCCCACCAGGCGGCGGGCCCCAGCGGTCGGCGGAGAAGCCGGAGGCCGGAGACACTGACAGCCAGGCCCGGCAGCCAGTCGGATTACCATTGTACCCCTGGGGGTAGGCCTATATAAACCCCCTAGGCCACCCATGCAAAGGGTTCGACGCCATTAGCACTAGCCACCCCGTAGAGTAGGAAGAGAGCTAAGCCTTGCTCCCTCCTGCCTCTAGCATATAGCTCGAGGAGCATCCTTGTATCACTTGAGCATTAGTGATCATGCGGAGACCCCGCAGAGCAGGACTAGGGGTGTTATCTCCTAGGAACACCCCGAACCTGGGTAAAGTCCGCCGGCGTTCGTGTCTACGCCTTATCTCGCTTCCAGGCACCGGTGACATTCTACTCGCTCCCACCATGATAAGCCATCCATTGGCATATGTCGCACCCAACCCCCGACATTTGGCGCCCACCGTGGGGAGAGGTGCACTGTCTCCCGGAGATCTGCTTTGGACGGGAACCCTGTTCCTTCCTGGCGAGCGAAGCCAGCCCAGCACGTCCGATGGCGTCAGCCTCGACGTGCTGCATGGCGCAGAGACCGCCTGCGCGGCGAGTTGCCTTGCTGATCTCGTCGGCGAGATCGACCTCTTCGACGAGCCGGCCTCCGACGCAGGCACAAGCTGCCCCGAGAGCCGCCTCGTCAGCCTCCTCGACCAGCTCCATGTTGCCAGCAAGCCCGTTGTGGACCTGGAGTCCGTCGGCTCGACCGATCCGATGATCGTCGACTCCAACACGGCGTTGCTCGACGCGTTTCCCACCAACGTGGTGGTCTATGATGAGCCGCCTCCTCGCAAGTACAGCGGTGGGAGCACCGTCACGGAGGTGCTCGTCATCAACAGCGAGGAGCACTCGGACGGGCGAGCTCAAGATTCCCTTGAGGCCACCCTGCGCGACCTCTCGACGCCTATCCCTGAGGGCGCGGATGCTGAGGTGCTGGAGGCACGCCGCCTCCAGCTTGTCGAGAGTGCTGGCCGCCTGGCCAGCATGCGCCGGCTATTGGACGCCTATCGGCGCGAGATGGACCGGGCCATAGGCGGCACGCCGGCTCCTGGGGTGCCTAGCTGTCTCGGCACGGTTCGGCAGCATGGCGCGGCCGTTGCCACCATGTTCGGGGTAGAGCGCCCCGTCTATGCCACGCCTGCAGAGAACATCCGGGCCGCCCAGGCGGTGACGGATAAGTTGAAGATGTACGACGGCGACGAGCTCCGCCACATGACCAAGCGAGTCCAACAGCTCCTAGACGCGGCAGCCGCGCAGCACGAGGCCGCCTGCCGCGCTGAAGACCCAGCCGGACGAGGCAACGAGCCTCCCCCGCGCCTAGTTCATGGGGCGACCTCCCGAACGCCGACTAGTGGCGCCCGTGGAGGAAAGGGCAATGAGCCGTCTGCTAGCCGCAGTCAGACGCGCATCTCCATTGAGCGGGACGAGGAAGGCCGCCCTCGTGTAGTAGAGCGGCGGGGCGACCTGCCGCCTCCCCCGCCTCGTGGAGCAAGATACCCCACTTCGCCTCCTGTCACGCACCCGACACTCGGCGACCGCCTTGGCCGCCGGGAGGGAGTCGGAGAGAACGATGCTCACCGCCGGATCGATCGCCTCAACCGATCCCTGGCACTTGAAGAGGAAGATGCGCTGGGCCCGCCCTGCTTCGGCCCCTGAATCCGCGATGAGCCATTCCCCAAAGGGTTCACCCTCCCGCGAGACACGCCCAAATACACCGGCTCCGTGAAGCTGGAGGACTGGCTAGTCAACTACTCCACAGTCGTCAGTATAGCAAACGGCAACAAGCGCGTTGCCATGAAGTACGTCCCGCTCATGCTTCAAGGCACTGCTCGGACGTGGCTCAACAGCCTGAAGACCCGCAGCATCAACAGCTTGGTTGATTTCACCGAGGCCTTCATCAGCAACTTCACCCGCACTTACAAGCGGGCCCCCAAGCCCCGGCAACTCTCTCTATGTGTCCAAGGACCCACCGAGTCCACTCGCGACTACCTCACGCGCTGGACCGAGCTGCGCAACTCCTGCGAAGGCGTGCACGAGGTGCAGGCAATCGAGTACTTCACTTCTGGGTGCAAAGAGGGCACCCTCCTCAAGCACCGCCTCCTCTACGGCGAACCCGAGACCCTTGACGAGCTGCTGGTCATCGCCGACAAGCACGCCACGACCGACTCCTCCATGAAGGCGGAAATCCTGGTTGACACGTCTGGAAAGGTGGCACCCCAGGCACCTCAGACTCCTGCTGGGGACACCAGTCGGCGACAGCAGCCAGGAGATAACAAGCGAAAGGCCACTCAGCCGGCTTCCACTAGCCGGCAGGTGGCGATGGTCGAGGATCAGCAGCCAGAAGGGCCGCCAGCCCCCAAGCGGCAGAAGGGTGGCAAGTCCAACTGGTTGCCCGCCTTCTCTTATGAGCAAACTCTAGATGCACCCTGCAAATTCCATAGCGGAGCGAAGCCCTCCAACCACACCACTAAAAAGTGTCACTGGCTCACCAGGATTGCCAAGGGAGATGGACTCCTGCCTCCTCCGCCTGCTGGACCGCCGCCTCCTCAGCCTCAGCAGCCGGCGGCCCGACCAGTCGGCGCCATCCAAGATGAGTACCCGGAGGAACACGGAGCTTATGTTGTGTTCACCAGCATGGCTGATGACAGACGCAGCAGACGACAACAACAACAAGAAGTACAAGCAGTGGCCTCCAGCACCCCAGAGTTCATGCATTGGTCCGAGAAGCCTATCAGTTGGAGCAGGGCCGACCACCCGGAAGTGATGCCTTCCCCTGGTTCGTACGCCCTGGTCCTAGAAGCGACCCTTGAAACAGAGAGACGAGCAGCCCGTTTCTCCAGAGTCTTGATAGATGGCGGCAGCAGCATCAACATCTTGTATCGTGACACAATGGAGAAGTTGGGAATCAAGCAGAAGCATCTCGTCCCCAGCCGGACTGTATTCCATGCCATAGTCCCTGGCCTTTCCTGCGCACCAATCGGCAAGACACAAATTGACGTCCTCTTCGGGGACAAGAATCACTTTCGCCGAGAGCTAGTTTGGTTTGAAGTGGTGGACCTTCAGAGCCCCTACCATGCATTGCTAGGCCGGCCAAATTCATGGCAGTCCCCCACTACGCCTACCTCAAGATGAAGATGCCGAGTACCAAGGGAATCCTGACAGTAGTCGGAGACTACAAGAAGTCGATCGCTTGCGCCGCAGATAGCAGCCGGCTAGCCGAGTCCCTCGTGATTGCAGCTGAGAAACAGCTCCTTGATCGGGTGGTGGCGTTGGCAGGCAAGAAGCCGAAAATGCCACCCACGCCCCAGGAGTCGGAAGACGAGATCTCGTTCAAGCGGGCCAAGGAAACGAAGAGGATACCCTTGGACCGAGAGCACCCGGAGAGGCACACTGTCATAGGCGCAGGCCTTGACAGCAAATAGGAAGGCGGGCTCGTCGATTTCCTCCGTGAGAATCGGGACATCTTCGCATGGTCCCCCAAGGACATGCCGGGTGTTCCGACGGATTTCGCCGAGCACAAGCTACATGTTCGACCTGACGCCAAGCCGGTCAGGCAGCCCTTGCGCCGCCTGTCAGAAGAAAAGAGAAGATTTGTTGGAGAAGAGATAGCCCGTCTTCTAGCAGCCGGATTCATCATGGAAGTGTTTTTTCTAGAATGGCTGGCCAACCCAGTCCTAGTGTTGAAAAAGAACAAGCAGTGGTGCATGTGTATTGAGTACACCAGCCTCAACAAAGCCTGCCCCAAAGATCCCTTTGCTCTACCAAGGATTGATCAAGTGATCGACTCCACAGCCGGATGCGAGCTGTTGAGTTTCTTGGATGCATACTCTGGATATCACCAGATAAAGCTAAACCCGGCCGACAGGCTGAAGACCACCTTCATCACGCCATTTGGAGCCTTCTGCTACCTGACCATGACGTTCGGCTTGAGAAATGCTGGCGCCACATTTCAGCGTTGCATGCAGAAGTGCCTCCTCAAGCAACTCGGCCGAAATGCCCATGTATATGTGGATGATGAGGTGGTGAAGACGGAGAAGCGTGGCACTCTGCTGGAGGACCTCAAGGAGACCTTTGAGAACCTGCACGGATTCCAGATTAAGCTCAACCCGGAGAAATGTGTCTTTGGAGTGCCAGCCGGCCAGCTTCTTGGTTTTCTGGTCTCAGAGCACGGCATTGAGTGCAACCCGGTGAAGATCAAGGCCATTGAGATGATGAAGGTGCCTACCCGACTGCTGGACGTGCAGAAATTCACCGGCTGCCTGGCGTCAGCCAGCCGTTTCATCAGCCGGCTGGGCGAGAAAGCCCTTCCCCTGTACCAACTCATGAAGAAGACCACTTTTTTCGAGTGGAACGACAAGGCGGATGAAGCATTTCTCCAACTCAAGAAGATGTTGGCAACCCCGCCTGTCCTGGTAGCTCCGACTGAAAAGGAGCCCATGCTCCTCTACATTGCAGCCACCAATCGGGTTGTCAGCATAGTCCTGGTGGTGGAGCGCAAGGAGAAGGACAAAACATTGCCGGTCCAGAGACCAGTGTATTACTTGCGCGAAGTATTGTCCGCCTCCAAGCAAAACTACCCCCACTACCAGAAGATGTGTTACGGCGTGCACTTTGCCGCCAAGAAGCTGAAGCCTTACTTCCAAGAGCACCCCATAATTGTCGTCTGCACAGCCCCGCTTGCTGAGATCATTGGAAGTCGGGATGCCTCAAGCCGAGTGGCCAAATGGGCTATTGATCTGGCCCCTTACACCATCTATTACCAGCCTCGCACCGCCATCAAGTCACAGGTGTTGGCCGACTTCCTCGCGATTGGGCCGAGACCCAATATTTGTCGCCTGCCCCAGACTCCACTCACTGGCGGATGCATTTCGATGGTTCAAAAATGCGCACTGGTCTAGGAGCCGGTGTCGTCCTCACCTCTCCCAAGGGCGACAAGCTTAAATATGTGTTGCAAGTCCACTTCGCCGCCTCCAACAACGTAGCAGAATATGAGGCACTCATACACGGGCTCCGGCTTGCCAAGGAACTTGACATTCACCGGATCCTATGTTATGGTGACTCCGACTTGGTGGTCCAGCAGTCCTCGGGCGACTGGGACGCTAAGGATGCAAACATGGCGAGCTACCGCTTTCTGGTACAGCAACTCAGCGGATACTTTGATGGGTGTGAATTCCTTCACGTGCCAAGGAATGACAACGAGCAAGCAGATGCCTTGGCACGGATTGGCTCCACCCGGCAAGCGATACCAGCCGGCGTCGCCCTACGCCGCCTTCTAAAGTCGTTTGTCAAGCCGTCTCCTGATTCATACTGCATCTTTGTGCCCCCCCCCTGAAGCAGTCGAATCCGACTTGGTGACTCCAAAAGCCGGCACAGGGATTCTGACAGGCGGCCCGGGGACTGCCACAACCGCGACCAACCTGCGGACTTCAGAACCCGGCCCGGGGACTTCAGAGCCCGGCCCGGGGACTGCGCCAGTCGGCCCGGGGACTTCAGAGCCCGGCCCGGGGACTGCACCAGTCGGCCCGGGGACTTCATCAGCACAACAGGCGGAAGTTGCCACCAGCCCACCGCCTTCCGGCCCAATCGCCCTCGTGCAAGTCGCGGAGGTTGCAGTCGAAGAAATTGCGGCACCCTCATGGGCTCAGCCGATCCTCAAGTTACTGGTGAATAAGGAGCTGCCAACCGATGAAATCTTAGCCCGACAAGTACAGAGGCAAGCTGCAGCTTACACCATAGTCAATAAGGAGCTGGTGCGAAGAAGCGTCACAGGAGTCTACCACCGATGCATAGAGTCGGACCAAGGCCAAGCAATACTCAGAGATATCCATTAGGGCGAGTGCGGCAACCACGCGGCTTCAAGAGCACTGGTGGCTAAAGCCTTCCGCCACGGTTTCTTCTGGCCGACCGCCCTGGAAGAGGCCAAAGAGCTGGTCAAAAAGTGTCAAGGGTGCCAGCGATTCCGTTCCAAGCCGCACCAGCCAGCTTCTGCACTCAAGACCATTCCCATAGCCTGGCCCTTTGCCGTATGGGGATTGGATATGGTGTGACCGTTCAAGACGGCCCGTGGTGGCATGACTCACTTACTGGTTGCGGTGGACAAGTTCACCAAGTGGATAGAGGCAAAACCAATCAAGAAGCTGAATGGGCCGACTGCCGTGACCTTCATCGCCGACATTACCACTCGGTACGGCATCCCACACAGCATCATCACCGACAACGGCACCAACTTCGCCAAGGGAGCCTTGGCTCGTTTTTGCGTGACATAGGGCATCCACCTGGACCTAGCGTCTGTTGCCCACCCATAGTCAAACGGCCAGGTGGAACAAGCAAATGGCCTCATTTTGTCCGGCCTCAAGCCCCGACTGGTCGAGCCCCTGGAGCACTCGGCCGGCTGCTGGCTCGACGAGCTGTCGGCCGTCCTCTGGAGCCTGCGCACAACTCCAAACAAATCGACGGGCTTCACGCCTTTATTCCTCGTCTACGGTGCCGAAGCCGTCATCCCGACGGATATCGAGTTCGACTCCCCGAGAGTCACTATGTACACCCAGGCGGACGCCAAGGAGGCACGAGAAGATGGCGTCGACTTGCTGGAAGAGGGCCGGCTGTTGGCACTCAGCCGGTCGGCCATCTACCAGCAGAGTCTACGCCGATTGTCGTGGGAAACGAGCACCTATGGGGCAGGGCCCCTTTTGGTCCGGCAAGGGAGCGGAGAGCACGAAGAGCAGATCGAGGCGAAGCACGCGAGGGATTTTACCCAGCTTCGGAGCTCTCCGGAGAGATAAAACTCCTACTGCTGCTTTGTGTTGGTATTCTGTTCTTGCTCGAGAGCGTAGGTGTGTTGTAGTTTCGAATGGGTCGAACCCCTTCTACGTGCGCATGGGCCTCCTTTTTATAGGTTAAAGGGTTCACCGACAGGTGGCAACGCAGGGAGAGGGATAAAAAGGTAAAAAGAGGGGTTGGTACAACCGCTATCCACAGTGTATCCTACCTAACTCTGACGGCAGGGGACAAGCGCATTTAATGCCCGTCCGCCTCACCCAACAGTGCAGGGAAGCGACCGTTAGGGGCGCCACCGCCTGCCACGATGGCCTTCTCGTCATCTCCACTTTCCACCTCGCACCGCTTGGCTGCACAGTGCCCCGCCACGTGCTCCTGGCATGGTCCTGGGGCGACACGTCGTCGGATGCGCTGGAGCGTGGGTGCAGAGTGGCAGCCTCGCCGCGGCAAGCGCCTTGCCGCGGTCGTTGTCTTGCCGCACCCGAGAGCTTGTCGCTCGTCGGGCCTTGCCGGGACGCGCGGCGCGTCGCGGCAAGTTCTTTGTAGTGCCTTGGTTGGCCTTCCCAGCAAGCTCCTCTTGCCGGGGCCTTGTCCTTCCCGGCGTGTTACTCTTGTCGGGGCCTCATCTTCTTAGTTAAAATACTTTGTTCTTGAATGGCATCAACATGAGCTACGGAGGATCATGGCGGACGCCCGGCAAGCCCTGCCACTGGGTGCTGCGACTGCCCGTGCACAAGTTCGGGATACTAAGGTACCCCTACTTTAGTACACCGACAGGAGCCCCCGGGCCTGGGCCACACACGGTGCCGAGCGCTGTTGGGCCAGGCCCAAAACAGGGCACAGGCACACGCGGCCTAGGTCCATACCAAATCTAACTCCGCATCCACTGCGCCCTCCCGTAACGGCACGCGTCAAACGCGGCGTCGTGGGAGAGATCGTGGGCAATTCTTTAATCAGGAAAGGCGTAACGTTCGCCTCTCCTCTTTATAAGCAGGGGAAACAGGGCCGTTCCCCCACCTTCGCCACTTGCAGTTCCTTCCTCAGAAAGCTCCGCCGCTCCCCTCCGCTTCCCAAGCCGAAAGAGAGCCGCGCTCCGCCCTCGCCGCCGCCGCCGCCGCCAACCTCCTCCACTGCTTCCGCCATGGCTCCGAAGACCGGGAAGAGCGCGAAGTCAGCCGAGGCGCTGCGGCTGGAGGCGCTGCACAAGGAGCGAG